>NC_039368.1:123762229-123878648 GCF_003573695.1 Papaver somniferum | reverse complement strand
TTTTTTTTTTTTTATAATCCCTAGTTTAATTTTGGCATCAATTCTTCTAAATATTTTGTTTTTCTCCGTTTTTAAGAAAAAAAACCTTCATCGAATTTCCACTTAATTTTTTTTTTCAATTTCATTACTAGACAAATTCTGAGATTTTGGTAAGTTAATTTCTTACATTTGTTGTTTAATTCATGTGTTTTACAAATTTTTTTTTTGCTGATTTGGATTTTGGTTCTGTTAATGGATATTGAGCTTCCAAAAGTAATACATTAGGACCAATCGATTATGATTAAATTACTCTAGTAATCCATGTGGCAGAGGAAGATGTTATTGTTGTATCTTGTTCAAAAGGGCGCTATTATTCTTTGTAAACCAATGAATTCTGGTTTTTGAACTCATTGTCGTCTTTTGAGGTACTAGGATCAACTTTAACATATGGAAGTAGCTCTTGATTCAAGTTATTTTAATTGCGGAATACCTCACTTTGATTGGTTGCTGTTTTTGTGGCTTGTATATGTTCACAATTCTTTTTTCCAGTATGCTCAAGATATTTTCTAAGTTTTGTG
This sequence comes from Papaver somniferum, assembly GCF_003573695.1. Classification (NCBI taxonomy): domain Eukaryota; kingdom Viridiplantae; phylum Streptophyta; class Magnoliopsida; order Ranunculales; family Papaveraceae; genus Papaver; species Papaver somniferum. The sequence continues at coordinate 123,878,091 of NC_039368.1, read as the reverse complement.
TAATTCATCTCCTTGCAGTGTTCTATTTTAAAATTGTATTGTTCTAAATGTGTTGTATCTTGATGCCTCTATGTTTTTTCTATGCTTTTTATGTTTTTTTTATTCTCATGGTTTAATTCTTCTTGCTAATGCAGGTTACTTCTGGGCTGGGGTGCAAAAACAATCCCAAGCACAATAGAAGATGCTTAATTAACAGGCTGAAGCTAGAAGCTCTTCTTGCAACAATCATATGAGCTAATCCAAGTCTAAGGGGACTGAATCTATTGTATGTCAATGGTTCTTAGTCTAGTGCTAAATGGACTACCACTCTTATAATAGTAGATTGTACATTTGATTCAAGTCTTTTCCATTTCTATGCTTGTAAGTTTGTTAATAGGTCTTAACCTTGGTTGATGTCCTCCTGGCATTTTGCTCATGTTAAAGGAGTGGTCAGTTCATTAGCTTAATGTACTACCCCTTATCATTCAAATAATAAACATAAATAATATGTTTCAATGTTATTTTCGTTTGCACAATGTACATTTTTTTATATTTTTTTTGGACGAATGCAATTCTTAAGCCATGGCGGTAAATGTTACCCGTAACTGTAAGTTGTCATTTGGCCACGTTAATATGTATTCTGTCAATTTATATGATAGCAATGGCTATGGTTAAAACGAACCTATGTGGATTAAAGGTACACATTAGCCACGTTGAAAGCCTATTGTGTGTCCGTAAGGAATTTATTAACAATTTTCCGTGTCCAAAGAGTAAATAATAGCTACTTTGAAAACGTTTTGCGTGTTTTTATAAAGTTTATCGTCATGGTGTTCCAAGTTCAGCGTAGCTATAGGTCACAAATTGGCCATGATAAAATGAATTTTGCGTGTCCGATTGATGACAAAGGCCACGGCTATAATAAAATTCACGTGACTTTAGGGTAAACTTTAGCCACATATAATTAAATTGTGTGTCTATAAGGATCTTATGGCCATGGTGATAGTGAAAATGCTTAACTACAAAAAAAATATTGAGTACCATATAGACACGGTTTTAGAGTTATGGCCATGGTAAATGATATTTTATAGCCGCTCAAAGTTTATGTAGCCATAGGGATACCTTTTTGTCTTGGCACCTGATGCCACATTTTTGGAGTGAAAAAAATCCATGACCAAAAGCCTATGGACACGGTAATTAAGTGTGACCAATGCGACTTTTTGTACTAGTGCATACATAATGCACCAACCCAAAATTGTGTCGGGGTTAAATCCATTTCAATAAGAGTGACCGCATATCGGAGGCAATGTACAATCAACGCAATCACCACTCTTTTACGTATAAGTTGCTCGACACATATGGTTGTTTTCGGAGTGTATGTGAAACTAGCACCTTTTGAGAAATAGTGAACCACGCAATTGAGTGTGTCGGCGATTAAGTGCCCACATATTAGCATGCTCATCCAATGTTCCCTTGTGATTGGATTGGCCCCGTGGAGACGTATTTGATACCTATCGAATTGCATATTGAGACTACCATCCCCATCGGCCAATATTGTCTTGTAAAATTCTGGTTTCTACTTTAGCTTCATCAACAACCTTTGACGGACATAAGTGATTTGATTATCATTATATAACTTAGCACCGTGAGTGAAAGGCCCTAGTTGTTGTACGAAAACGTGGAAACTGCAATTACCATCCGGAGGGACTTCATCGGTGGATATGACGTAATCTCTAATGTAAGGAGGTAGATCTTCCAAAAACCTTTTATCGAGATTGGTCCTTTCTTGAAGAGGTGGTGTATCATTAATTGGAGACTTTAGCTTCACTTCCCGTTGACTTGGTTGGTCCTTTCTTCTTCATATCACTTGTCTCGCCCTTTTCAATCATATTCCTAGCCATCTTCTTAGAATCTTCTTGGTACTTCGCCGCGGTATGCTCATGCCCCGAAGGATCTCTAGTAAAAGGGGTCATTTCACTTTTCCTCTTATCTAACACCTTTGCATATTCTCTAACTTGTTTTTTGGTTTCTTTGGTTTTTGGCCTACCTTTGCCCTTGCCTTTATTTGGTTCTTGCACATTCTCCAAAGTGTGTGGATAAACGATTGGACGCATGTCATCCCAAAAGATTTGCCTTTCAATTTTATTCTTGTTCCGGTACATCTCGATAACGATTGTACCCATTTCATTTTCACCAAACTCTTCTCCGACATCGCCCTTTGGAGGAGGGACAAAACTTAATTGTTGCCAATATGGATCTATATCGCTTAAAGGGATTATGCCATGTTCATACTTAGCTATCATGTGGCGACAAGGGAGTCCCATAGACTTCATCATGTTGAAAACACACACCTCGTTCGGCTTGGTACCCCATATGTCGATCAAATTCACCCCAACCGTTGAAATCTTAATGAAAGCATGTGAAACATTATAGTGTAGTCCCTAGAAAAACCGAAGGTCCTCTATTTTCTTGATGTTACCACCTTTGTCTACAATCTTTTTGTACTTCATGATGCGGCTTTTTTGAAACTTCTCTTTAATTCTCTCAATCTCACGGTTGAAGTAACTCTCCATTGCGTTAAACACAACCACAAAATTATCGACACATCCAAAGAGATTTTTCTTCAACCGGTGGCGAGCCGATTCTACCAAACTTGTCACTTCGTTCCCAAAGTGTTTATGGTGGTTGGTAAAAGCATAAACGAAGCGCTCTTTGTGCAGTTCCAACCATAGCTCCACCACATACGTTACAATATCCTCGGGATATTCGGGGCTATACCAATGTTCTTTAAATTCGGAAAGATTTAGATAATACTCTTCTTCGGTGAAAGACCAAGTCAATGACTCCCATTCCCCCGAAAAGGAAACCCATTTAGCATGATTTATGGTGTATTGTTTATCGAATTCCTATTTTGCATCCTCTTGTTTATCTTCCGGTAGCTTACTAATCTCTTCCAATCCTATCCTCTTAGGTGGACAAAGTTGAGGCTTGCACCTATTCATCACATTGCACCATATATGAAATGTACAAAGCATATTATGTGCCAATGGGAAGACTTTCTCTATTGCGTTCATCAATGCTACCTCATTTTCCGTCACGATAACCCCGGGGATATCATCATCTCGGTAAATCACCTTCATTTGTTATAGCACCCAAGTGTAACTTGGTTCTTGCTCTTCCTTAAGAAAACAAAAAACAACGGTAAACGGTGACTTCGTCGACGTACGACCAACAATGTTCAACAATGGCATCTCGTATTTATTTGTCTTGTAACTCCAATCCATTATAAGAGCTTCATGGAAGGATTGAGCCAACTCAACACTCTTCGGATGAGCAATGAAGAGATGAGTTATTTCTTCTTCCGGACCTACCTTCTTTTGAACCGCGTAGCCTTTCTATTGAGCCAAAAAAAAAAAACAATTGTTGCATTGCTTGTTTATCCTTCCATTCATTCCTTTTAATTTTCTCAATTTCATTGTAAATGGTGGACAAAGATGATACGTCACCCGAGTTATCTTTCTTTAATAAGCTAAGCATAACAGAAGGTGGAATACTCATTTTCCTATACTTAGAAAAATTTTCCATTTCTTGAGGAGTGAGCCTTGCGGCCATTGCATGTCCTTCAAGATCTTCCGGACGAGGGTGGGTATGACTACCTACCACCTTAACCATAGCTAGAAACCATTTCTTCGTTAATTTGCTCTTGCTAAATACTAGCTTGAACGGGCATTTAATTTTTTTTTTGAGCATGTTGTGTTCTTCCTCGTCGTCTTTCCCTTATACTTATATCCCTTCCTCTTGTGACTAACATCGGGATCTCCACTTCTTTAACAAACCATTTCAAAACGAGTTTGGCTTTCTTTTCCATTCAACACTAAGACGCACTTGACTCTCTTAGCATTTTCTCTGGCCCAATTCTTTGCATCAATAGGTAAATCAAATACCAACTCATTAGCATAGTGATGATATGTATCTTCCAACAACATATTAACCGGAGAAGGTTGATCATCCATTGGTATAGGTTGGCCTTCCATCTACAAGAAATGTAACAACATCAATGGGAATTACATTCGAGTTCGGTTACTTGTAAATTTTATCGCAATAACCGAACTCAGGGTTCGGTTCATAAAGCAAAGTTGACATGTAACCGAACAAATAACAAATAAAAAGTTCGGTTGCTTCCTAATTTATCTAGGTAACCGAATAGAATCCTGAAACTTCAGATAATTTTTTGTTTGTTAAGTTCGGTTTCTTATGTTGTTGTTTCGAGTTTGCGAAATAACCGAACTTAGTGTAAAAAGTTCAGTTAGCTAGGCTGTAAACATGCAATTTGCGAAACAACCGAACTTTGTACACTAAGTGAATTCTTATTTGTATGTAAGTTCGGTTAGTTATTGGTTAATTCGTTGCGAACCAACCGAACTTTGTACACTAAGTTATATCTAATTTTTACGTAAAGTACGGTTTGTTAATTTGTTACGAGCCAACCGAACATAACACTGAAATCCTAGAAACTTTCATTAATTGAGAGTTCGGTAACCTGCGTGTTTAGAGAAAGTAGCCGAACAACACTTTTGGATGAGTTCGGTTACTCGCGTGTTTAGCTAAAGTAACCGAATTTCACTTCCAGATGAGTTCGGTTACCTGTTCTTCACATAAGGTAACCGAACAAGCTCAAATCCACTTGAAAAATTTACATTTTTAGGAATTTTTTGACCAATTCAACATACATTATCTAAGTTTGAGCATACCTGGACACCGAAATACTCTTCCTCCGGTTGTGGTTGATAAAATCCATCATATTCATCTTTAGATTGAGTTTGAGGAAGAATAGAATCATCATCTAAGAAATAACTCATATCCGGATCATTGTGAAGATTAACAAATACTCTAGGAGAGGATGGAGATGAAGAATCAGATGACTTGAATACTCAAAGTTAGTGAATTGGAAAAAAAAATATTTTCCATGTTTTTCTCCTTCATCTTCTCTAACTTTACTCTCTCAAAAATTCTACTCATCTAATAAAAAAACTATTTTTTAATTTAATATCACTGATTATTTTTAACTAAATCATTTCACTAGTCATAAGCTAAAATTAAATATGAGGGTAGTTTAGGTATTAATATAAATATCAGATATGGGGTGATATAAATTTATTTCTAATGTCTTTACTTAAAATAAAATCATTGTCCCCCTAAAAAAAGGTTGATCCCCAAAAAATCGTTCATTCCAAAGGTCAGACGTAACGTCTGTTTGACATGAAAGTGAAAGTGAAATTATTTTTCTCACATGTATTGAAAAATCTTGACCTTGAATGTCTGTTTGACTTCCATATGTTTGACCTTGAGTGTTTGTTTGATTTTCAAATGTTTGACTTTGAGTGACTGTTTAACTTCCATTGTTTGACCTATGACAAGTCAGTAATACTGACCTTCACTATTATGCTTGCTTTGTCGTTTTGACCGGATTGGTTGCAGAATTGGTGGCTTGTTCCGGCTCAAAAGTATTATTTTGTTAAAAAATTGATTCAGTGTATTTTTATAAAAGCATTTTAAATAAAAATTCATTATAAATTGAGTCAGTGTATGAATAAAACCAATCCAGTTGTAAATGTTAAGAAATTATGAAGTGGTTTATTTCTAAATTAATATGAACCAATTATTACGCTTCCGCTTTATCGAAACTCTAAAAAAAATGTTTTTATCGGATTCTAGCAACTCTGTTTGGTTGTTTCGCATAAATGTTTAAAATTGCCATGTAACCGAACTCTATTCGTACTACAAAATAAAATAAATTTGCCATGTAACCGTACTGTTCTTTTTTTCCCTATATGTTTAGTACCCATACAACCGAAGGTTTTCCAATCTATTCGGTTATTTCGCAAAAACTTTTGAAACTGTTATGTAACCGAACTCTACCCATATTTCAAAAGAAAAACAAAAAATTTCATGTAACCGAACTTTATTATTTTTCCCATTATGTCAAACTCTGTCCAATATGTTCGGTTTGTTCGCAAAAAAACTTGACAAACCGAACTCTTGGCTAATTACATATATATGTGGAGTTCAGTTTGCTCGCTTCCGATGGAGTTTATTATTAGAGTAAGGTATCTCTAAGATACAAATCAAACTTCCTTAGCTTTCAAAATCTCGCTAAGATATAAACTAATCATCCTTAACTTTGTAAGTAAATTTGTCTCTTTTTTCAAAAATCATGGGGTAAACTTGTTTAGTTGATGACCGGGGAATATTATGAATATAATTTTAGGAACTTTGAGGATGAATATGGTAAAATAGAATATGGTTTGGACCACACGATTATATGTTTGTGCATGCATGAGCATATAAATTCAAACTTCAAGAATAACCATTGCAGAGAGGGCCACAGACATTTAAAGAAAATATTAGTCGGTAATCAAAATGAGATCCAAGAAGTGGGGTCCAGATCGTCTGTGCCACTGCTTGTGTGTGAGTGATCTATGAATACCAGGCATGATCTCACAAAGATTAATGACGCAGTGAAAACAAATATGCATAGGCTCCCATTAGCGCATTTAAGACATAAAGAGATTCATTTGGACATAGTTTACAAATTTTCTTGGTGGGAAATAGAATATATGATGAAACAACTGGAGTTGTGTAAAGATTACGATATAGAATGTTCGTTTTGACATTTTAAGACGATGATAGGCATATATATTATTTGACCAAAAATTTCTCCATCGATATAGACATAAGTTACTGAAAACGACACCGAAATTCATACTTTATGTAAGTACTTGACTTCGATACTTAACTTCTTTAGGCTTATATCCGTTAATGAATACCAATTTATTTTCCCTAAAGATAAACCAAGATGGATCAAGCATACTACATTAATTTTAGAGATATCCGACAACATCTTATTTTATGGGATGTTTCAAAGTGTTTATTGTTTATATATATATGCACGGTTTCGGATTTTATGGACGCGTATAGCTGGAAATTAGATAATGAACCTAACATTCCTTAGCCCCAACCCCAAGTGATCATGTGTTAAATCGTGAACATAAAAAAGGTAAGCTAAAACAGTGGTCTTCCAACACATATATTGGACTCTCTTCATATTGATATTGATTTTTAATCATCAAAAGATTACTTAAGATTTTCAAGGAACCATTTTCTTCGCGGGATCGGAGACCCTAATGTGTTTCAGTTATTCCTTCTTTAAAGCAACAACACAGTGTGTTTTTTAGGAATATGCTTATGTTTCCGTGAAGGTTTCTTTCCCTTGATTGCACCTTGGCTCATCACCCCAAGATCAATTTGTTCCCCTTTAATTTCTAGATTATTTTTCATGTATGAGAACATATTATTTTCCTCTTGAGGTACTTTACCAATCATAAGTGTATTTGGGATTTGTTCCACCAAATCCTACTTTTTATTATCGTTCTTGTGGACCCCTCTATTATATACGCCTAAACGAATATCACGAGGAATGTTGGGTGTGTGATTATTTAGTGTTAAATTATTCCCTCTCTTGTTCTTGGGTTTTCCCCTTATTAAAGTTCCTACAACGTACGTGAAATAAAATCGATTGATGTAGGTTAGGTAACTCCCAAAAGTTATACACAAAAAAAATCAAAAATACGCTTAGGTTTACAAAACAAAAAACCCACCGTAAAAAGAAATGCGGCTAGTTTGGTCAACACAAACCAAACCGTAAAACACTTGGACAAAGATTTGAAGTTTTACAATTTTTTACGGTTAGGTATAATAAAAAAACAAAGTCAACCATCAAAAAATTATGGTTGATAAACCTAACGATGAAAGAACCTGGGGAAAAAAATGTAACCCAATTTTTTTATGGTTAGCTTTTAACTTGATCCTAGCATCACATGTAAATCTTTTTTTTTTTTTGATTTACGTTTAAGAGTTATAATTTCTTATCATAATAGTTTCAGTGAATGGCGGTATTAAGAACTTCTATTTGTTTACAGCTCTGCAACCCTATTTTTTTGTTTGATCTTTATCACTCTAACCCATTTCAAATACATAAAAAGGAGAGAAAAAACATAGTTAGTTGAATCATATATACTTAACATAAACCATTTGTTGTTGTTGTGGAAATTGAGATTGTGCACCGGTTTGTTTTTGGTTTTCTTGATTGGGTTATTGATGATGATCAATTTGTTGGTGGTTTTTTTAATTTATTAGCATCACTGGTATAAAAACTCTTATTCTACATCCTTAATAGAGATTTTAATCGAAAATTATAAATTTTTCGGATCGTCGATCAATTGAAAACGATGAAATGATTTCAATAGAAAGAAAATGGGGTAGGGATTACGATTTTTTAAGGAGAGGTAGAGGAAAATAAGATGAGCATCTTTGGAATAGAATTATGTTTTGATATTTTAGTTAGTAGGTTTTTATTTGATGGAAAGTAACGTAAACAAAATTTTTATTTCCTTAGGACACCCCCAAAAAACTATTTAATCACTAGGAATCGTGCATAAACCCCTCTAGAGTAGAAGTGTAAATAATACTCCAAAATACTCGGCCTGTCTGTATCCGTCTGAGCTTGTCTGTACCCGAATGAGCTCAAAGCCTATTGCAACCCATTACGGGCCGCCTGGCTTGGCCTGGTTAGTTTAAACGGGTTGGCTCGGGTTTTCCCTAAAATTTAATATCCTGGCCTAGTACCTATCCGAATAGTCTGACCTAGTATCCGTTTAAATTTTTTAAGGGTTTTTGCTCTAATGTTAGAGTAAATTGTTATGTATTTTGGTTATATTTTGGATTAAAATTCTTATTTTCATTTCTATTTTACATTTAGAAGATAATTATTTAAGATTATTTTAACTTATAGTTCATTCAATTTCTAAATCATAACTTGAAATTATATCGTTTATTATAAAATTTTAAAAATTCGAAAAAAACCCGAAACCTGTTTGGCTGCTGCCTGGCCTGGTCTGCTTAAAGAATGGGCTTTGGATAAGTTTTGGGCCTCAAAATAAGTGTTTATATCTGATCTGCCCGGCCTGACAGGTTTTTTGGGTAGCTAATTATAAGGCTCGTCTGACCCGGCCTGCTATAGAAAACGGATGCAGGCCTGGCTGTCCGGTCTGGCCCAATTTACATCCCTACTGTAGAGCTTTCAACAACCCATATATGAAGTTGCTTTTATAAGGCTAGTGGACCTTTTTATTATTCATCGGGTATTTTACGATTTATCACCGCGTATGTCTACTAAATTAAGGTTGCTATGAGGTTCCCGGATTTCACCGGAATTACCAAATTTATGTAAAACAAGGTAGTAATTTATCATTGGATCCACCGAATTGGTAACTCTAGTGAGATTTGATAATATAGTGATTTGAATGATTTAATTATTCAAACCTAACTGGTTAGATGTTTTCCTTTGCATACCTCATCAACTAGTTTGTCTTATATGATATTCGGTATCCATTTTAGCAATCTGGTATTCCTATTAGTAATTTGGTACCTTCTTTAGCAATTTGGTACCCCTATTCACATTGTTACTAAAACTTGACCAACTTTTAAGAAACTAATTTCCATGAAAAAATAAGCGCCCTGACTAGGGTCTTATGCATCCTCTTAACTTTGCCCATCACACCGTTTTGTGATCCTCGCTTTCCATAATTATTTTTTAACTTATTCTTGCAAAAATGAATACGTCATTTTAATTAGTATCAGTCATTGACATGACTCGCCATGCCGGACATTTTAGGACAACCAATCACTAAGTGGTCTGGTGGTTGGCATGTTCCATCCCACTACGAAAATAGGGATTCAATCCTGTAATTGATGAAATCCACTCCAATTTAAACGGTTTGGATGTAAAAAAGAACTTTTGGATACTCGAAAATATTTGGGTACCTTCCATTTAGTTGAAGCACTTTAGCAAATGTCAAGTTAGACTACCCAAAACGTTAATTCTTAAGATATTATCTAGTGAATATTTGTACAAATATTGTGTTGCCAAGTAATGCACCACAAACTAGTTGGGAAATTAGCACTAGGGATGTTGCTAAGTGATGCGCGAATCTGGGTGTGAGCATTTTAAACCAGCCCAGCCCAGCCCAGCCCACTAGATTAATACCTACTAGTAATTCCTACATTTTAAATGAACTTGGAGTTGGATATCAGAATTCTAAACACAAGTATATGAATGAGGTCACAGGACTCGCAGCATTCCTCCACTCGCAGCATTACTGGGAATTGAAGTCTCACCCTCCCTCTGGCAGATAAAGAACTACTTCTGGTGAGTCTAGATCCCCCAAACGTGGTCAAGCTCATCTACAATCTATGAAAAGTCTCACTACTATGAGCACAAAAATAGACCATTTCTTACCCAATTCAATTTTTTACCATGTACTTCTTTATTAGAGTAAGCCTAACTGGCTAGACATCTTCTCTGCATATAAATTGTTTTTAAAACTAGAAAACCATTTTGTTTTTCCATACTGAATTACTGATTCTAAAACTTGACCAACTTTTACGAAAATAATCTCAATGAAAAAAAAAACTGCTCTGACTATGGGCCTTACATGTCCTCTAACTACAACTCTTGGAATTTTTCGGCAACCTGTAACTTAGCCCAGTACCTTTTTTTTTTTGAAGGCTGTTTTTAGGCATACCTAGAAATTTCTAGGCATACCAAGTGAAGACAAAAAAGGGATGCCAAATAACAAAATCAGAAAGCCCCTTAACCAAATTTTTTTTATAATGATAAATCTGCCCTTTGTGTATTAGTGTTAATAATCTGGATTAGTGATTAAAAATTTTGTTTAGTGATTAAGATAATTTTCAGAATTATAAGGTTTGTTTGTGTAGATGATAAATTTTGGGGGGAAAATTTTTTATTGAGAAGGAGAGAAGGAGAAGGAGAAAGTGAGAATAAAAGTTTGTTGATTCAATGGAGGATGAGGAGGGTCACTCTTCATACAAAAAACCTAGGAAAATACATATCAACTACAACAATGATTCCCAAATGGCTGATTTCTTAGATTATGAGAATGATTTTGCGAACCATGAACAGTTCGGCTTACATCTATGAGCCGAACCAATCCTTTGATGAACAGTTTGGCTAGCTGAAACTGTTTAGGTATGCGCCGAACATATATTTTCCACTTCCAACCCATTTGCTAGACACTAGTTCGGCTTGTCTAAAATTTTCCTAGAAAGCCGAACCTATTCCTGAGAGTTCTGGAATAAATTTTTTAATGGTTCGGCTTATATAATGAAAATCGTATGAGCTGAACCATTTCGTTCATGAATGAAAAGGTTATATTCTGCACAACCAAAATAATGAAGGGCATCTCATAGAGTTTGTTCTTTCCATTCATGAATGAAAAGGGTATTTCGTGTACTTCAACTAATGAACAGTTCGGCAAGCTGAAAGTGTTATATTATGAGCCGAACCTACTAGTTCGGCTTGTTTAAAAATGTCATAATGAGCCGAACCTAATCATGTGTGATCTGGAAGAAAAATTATGTGAGGTTCGACTTATATTGAGAAAATCGTAAGCGCCGAACCTTTTGGTAGTACATGGTTCGGCTGTTTACATAAGTATTATATAAGCCGAACCTGATCATTTATATTCCTGATAATTGTTGGGGTTAGAATTTTGTATTGGTTCGGCACATAATGTGAATATCGTAATAGCCAAACCTCGTAAATGTGCAAGGTTCGACACATATTATGATTATCGAATACGCCGAACCCCTATGCATCTTTATCTGTGACTAGGTTCGGCTTGAAATTTCATGTCGAACTGTTCATATACACTTACAAGAAGCTTTTGTGAAGAACACTGTATTAACCACCTGGGAAGTTCGGCTATCGTTTATGAATGAATTATCAGCCGAACTGTTCATAAGCACTTTCAGAACGAAGAACAATGAACAGTTCGGCTCATAATTCATCTCGCTAATCAGCCGAACTTCGTTCTGTAACCACAACAAGTTCTAGTTTTTTCTCAATTAATCATATTTCATCAATCAAGAACAATAAAATAAGAGAGGGTTTATAGAAAATACATTCTAATCATCATTTTAGGAGTTGGTTCTTCATTCCGTTGAATTTATGCGTCCGATCCTTCAATTTTTTCGTGTCATTCAATTGGCGAATGCGAAGAATATTTAGAATGACTACCTACTACAGATTTCTTTGTGCCAGTTATTTTTGTAGTTGTGTTTGATCAACGATCAAATTTTCACCAATCGACGATTAAACTTCCACGATCAAATTTTTTATCGATGGTTTCGGGAGAGGGGATTGGGTAAAGAAGAAGAGAAGATGTTTAAGTTTAAACCTGATTTTGATTTTTGGTTTTTAAATTAAGAATAAAGGTAATTTAATAATATATATTGTCTAATGGTATATAGGTCATTTCATATCCATTAGACACCCCTTATAAACACACCCTAGTTAAGAAAATAAATTGGTATGCCTAGAAATTTTTAGATATGCCTAAAAACAACCTTCTTTTTTTTCCGTTAACATTGCTAATGGTTGCCAAATTATTGAGAAGGGTACCAAAATCCATATCAAATTAAAACAACGTCTAATATTGGATGGTGTATACTCGGGAGGCTGTAAAGTCCAAAAAGTGGGACCTTTGAAAACGTAAAAGCTAAAGAATTTAGGGCGAATTAAGCGGACGTATCATTCGGGATTCGGGATACGTAAAATTCGTGAACGATTCGCGAATAATCCGGGAATGGCACATAATACGCGACTTGAGTTCGGAGTTGCAAACGTATGCGAATAAGACGGTAAAATTCGTGATACGGAAAAATTCATGAATGATTCGTGAATCATTCGCGAACTTACTAACTAGGCTCAAGATCCAAGTACTCAAGAAAGTTGATGCTTTTTCATTCGGATGCGACAACCAGATTGTGTCTGCAAACTTTTTGAAGCAGTTGTAGTCGTTTAGTAGGGATTTGGGTAAATAACATTTTTGTAAAACTACGTTGTTATTGAATTTTATATGTAATGTTCGGTGAGATAAATAATGCGGTGATTCAATTTTCATGAGGTAGCAGCCGCTAGGGGCTGTCTTGAACGATTTCCTGGTGATGAGATGATGGGAATCATAAAGACATTTCTTACTCTTGAAGTCTGAATCTTTGAGCTGATCTCTTCTGGGTAGCGGAACACTCAGAACTTGAATAATCATTTTGTTTGAGCTACTAGCTTGTACATGATGAGAAATGAGTGTTTGGAATGACGAGTGAATAATGTCAAGAGTTAAAAGGTTCAACTTTTGGGTAAAGAGATTACCGATAATACCCTCTGTATCCATTTGACTATTTGAGAAAAGTTGTGCAGGACAAAGGGGTTTTTGGTTTTTGGTTGTTTTTGTTTCTGGTTTGACATTTTAAATTACTTGTTGGTGCAGTTAAATTTTTAGGTAATGTTGGTTGTTGGTCCATTTTTACGACTACTAACTACTCTGTAATGTTGGTTGTTGGTGCAGTTAAATTTTAAATTACTATCTAGGTGAAAACTAAATATTGGACGCATTTCATACAGTACTAGTCTAAACTGAACTTCTTGACTTCTATGTTAACTTTGAAATGAGAGCTTTGTTTGTCATGAAAAATTATGTTGTTTCTTCATACCAGGGCTTCCATAGGACAACTGTGAATACCATGTCACGGAAGTTTCTTGTTGGACCATGAGTACCCCTTCTTGACTGTCCCTTTTGGCTGTTCTACATAATTTTTCTTTCTTTTTCTGATAAACAAGATCAAAACATAGATATGTGTATTAGAATAGACAGTAAGAAAACAGAAAAATAACGTGTCTACAAGAAAATTTACTTTCACCCTTGATGTTGATGCTTTACATTCTAACAACCAACTTCTTTAACCAAGAAGCGCTGCAGCTTAAGACAGCATACACAGTAATTGAAACTCACTTTTCCAGACACAATTCAGAATTAGAATGTATAATCTATATACACTGGCTTGAGGGGCAGATCCTTTCTCATCCTAACTACCTCTGCTAGCTAGACTGGAAATTAAACTTTGATCAGAGCGGGCCGACAAATGTATACTGAAAAGGGATAATATTGAGGTTACTGAGGTTATAGACTTATAGTGCTACTGCTGATTCTGTTGCTGGAAGTTCGGATTCTGTTGCAGCAAACCAGATGTAGATTTTGCGTATTGCCCGAGAGATTACCAAAGCCACCTTGTGCACCAAGTTGCTGCTGCTGCTGTTGTTGCTGCTGTTGTTGTTGCTGCTGCATTGTCATCATATTACCAGGGTTTACTGCTCCCATGTTGAACACTGCAATGAAAAATTGCAAGTCATTTAGCCTTCTGGTGATACCCTAATATAAAAGTATACTAATTTCAACCGCAACCGTGTTTCCACAGATCCAAGACAATTGTGTGACAGCAATTGATATCGCCGAAACAGATGATCCAACATGACTTGTCATCCAACAGTAGTCACTAAGTTTCCCATCAACTTTAGAACTTATTGCACCAAGAGGTTTCGACAAATGATTGTGGGTGGGTTGGGCTTACAAATTGACTTCTGTATGTGTTTGGCATGTTATAAACAGATGGAAAGAACAAAAAAGGGACCAGATACATACTATGATCATTTAAGAGTGACGAGGGATTCCTTTGTTGATGTGCACCGGATAGTCCATACTGTTTCCAGGAAACACATAAATAAGATATAGAGTTAATGACAAATTAGTGAGTGTATAACATCACATCCTTAACAACGCTCTGTTATTCATGAACAAGAATACAACGACAACAATCAGTTAAATATTGTCACTATTCGCTTTTCGGCAAATTATCATCCAAAATTGAAAAATTCTGTAATTGCCAAGGTGAATAGCCATATATCAATACCTTATTATCACCTTCACCGACAAACATATTTAAAGGGTTTTTTTCTTAAAGGGATCTCGTATCGAAGTTAGATTAATAGATCATGTATTAAAATAATATAGTGGGTAAAAAGTGACAAACCTGGGTCCTAGGCAACAGTGATTGTGATCCAATCGTAGATGACATGTTCGGAATCTGAAAATAGAATACAAATGAGAAGGCATTTCACTGTTAGCACACTTCTTAATCTATAAAGGAGGAAAAGAACATCGCTCTACCGTGACTTATTTCTTTCTAAGCTTGCTAATGCAGTAACAGATGCTGCAACATAAGAACTAGACAACCAAGCGAGAAAGGGGAAAAACATGCCGATGTAATGATTGAAAAAAACATGGGATCGACTCAAATGCCAATTAAGAGGAGGTATTTCCTTTTCTAGAAAGTGTCCAAGACTTATTGGAACTAAAACAATAACTCATACTCTAATCAGCAATACAAGGAACATTACCTTTATACCATCCCTAGAATGTGCTCTTAAAGAGCTGTATTTTATTGTGGAATCATATTGCAGAAGCAATGAAATCGGGAAAAAACAAAACAAAAATGAAAAATGAAGTCGAACCATTTGAGAGTTCGGAGACGATTGAGCAGCGCTGAACAATGCATTATATTAGCAGTTCCAGCAAGCTGGCTTAAATGATTCCTTAGATTTCCTTGGTTGAGTTGGTTTTGCCCAATGGCGTGCTGCATTTGCCCAGATTGCAATTGCCTACCTTGGAATTGCTGGTTTCCTAATGGTTGAGAATATTGCATCTGGTGTTGCCCATGTACCAGAATTTGCTTCTCAGTAGAGAGAATCAACACAATATATTAAGAAAAACCAAAAATAAATTTGTAGACTTACCGTTTGAAATTTCTGAGACGTTCCTGACAAATCATGCATCTGTTGTGACAGCTGGTTCTGCCAACAAAAAGCAAAAGCAGGTAATGGTAGATGAGATGGAAGGATTTTGCTTTTATGATTAAGAAATGAGACTAAATCATAATGCAAGACTATTAAAGCCATGATTTACACTTATATAGAAATGAACTGAATTAATTGTGCGAAGTCTAGAATGCTTGATTAGCAAATTAATTAATGAAGTTGGCGTGAATATAAATTCTAACTGTTACTAGATTCATTGCCCCTGAACCCTTGGCTTGTTACTTTTTCTGGACTGTTTGAATCAAACAGACTAGTCAAAATCTGGGTTGGGAATTTTATGGTTTGCGCAATAAATCTAAATTAGTCCAAGCTAATCTTGGATTAGATTAAGTTAAGTCGGACAAGTAATCCGCATTAAGGTGTTTATGGCTTAAATTTAATCATGCACTATGACTAGCTTAAGGTTAATGATAGATTAAGTTAAAGCTAACTAGTGAGCTGTACCATGCCGCTATGTGGTGCGTCTCTCAACTTATGATGGAAAGGTTAGAGTGACATGTGGCAAGCGTGACAAAGACTCTCGTCTAGCCTCTTGCAATAACCAAATCAGTTTATACATCATTCAAGCATGAAGAAATAGAATTAGAAGCCCAAGTCAAAAGACCAAATAAGTTAGCTTCTTTTTCTTCTTCATGGTGTGCGTGGTTCATGAAGCTGTGTGTGCTGTTTGTGATACTGTTCAATTTAGTTGAAGTAAGAACTGAGTACATGGTATTCCCAAGTATACAGAGAATGAATACGTAAAAATGACTACCAATGAATTCTATATAAAGGGTATAATTTGTTTTGATATGCATGGTGTCTGTACTATGCATGATACTGATTTTTTGAGCCGAAGAACATGTTACTACCGGGTTAGATCTGTTATCTGCATATGGTTAAGTTGATCTCATGTTTAGGTCTAAATAATGATACAAAAAGAGCTGAAAATGTAACAGGGAAAACTGAACCCATTGGGAAGTATGATACCATACCGATCAAAAAAAGAAAAGAAGAAAGTGTGATACAATTAGGCAAGCTTTACTCTAACCTAGATTTGCAATCATTACTTAGACAGGTGTGATGGTTTTGATGAGATTTTCATTTTTCTTCCTCGTACAATTACAACTCTGTTTGGCTTTACTTGAGTCATTAGTCATAAAATGCGTACCTGTCCCACTCCTCCTTGCCCCACATTCTGCCTAAGCGCCTGTTGGGAAAAAAGTTGTTGCTGGTGGGGAGGTAACTGCTGCATCATTTTCTGCCTTTGAAGTTGGTGCTGCTGCTGAAGTTGTTGTTGTTGTTGCTGCTGCTGAAGTTGTTGTTGATGCAGCTGTTGTTGTTGTGTTTGTTGCTGAGGAGAAGGTGCGTTCATTATGTTTGTGCCAGACCTAGGTGAGTTTGCATATGGCAGAGGCGAAGTGGTTGTATTATCAATTGAAGCAGCTCCAGTCATACCAGGTGATGGAATTGATCTCCCTATAATTTGTGCTGCCGTAGACTGCAAAAGTATGCTTGATTAAAAACACTCGAGTATGTATATTAAAACAACTCTACTTATTATAACACTTGAAAATAACTGTTCAAGAGTCGAGAAAAGATTGACGTGCTTCATGTGTACTTTTCATTAACGGTGGAAATAACTATGTTAAAAGGTCAAGAAAGATTTGTACCATTCATTAACGGCTTAAAGAAAAAAGTATCCCAACGTAAGTTTGATATAAAATTAGTAATAGCATGTGTAGGAACTAAGTATGAAAATGCTGTCTTTAGCGTAATTATATAAAATAAATCAGCAAATGCATAGCTGAAACAGACAACACAGAAGAACTAGAAATGTCACATAAAAGTTATTTAACCTGTAGAAGTGCTCCTTGGCTGTTAACATTATTAGATGTTGGAGTGTTCTTCGAATACATGCCTGAAAAGTTAAGAATTTGAGCGTCACCACAAAGTCATTGACTGTAAGAATTTAACTATAAGTCAGGCAAATTCTGACACTTCATATTAACAATAAGGAGCAACAGAGCGTTTACCAGAAGCATCAGGAAAATTCTGTGGACCGTCTCCAACAGTAAGCACATCTACGAGATGCACTGGAAGGGAAGCTGGAAGTTGCCTTTGATCTACTTGCATTCGCGATCCTGAAAAGTATGGCAGTTGGCGAACTTACAAAAAAAGTAAGAAAACACGGCCATACCTCCACAATGAAATTTTAGTTGATCAACACCTTAAAAACAGTGTATGTGCCTCATATCACAGTAAGTTTAGTCTTTTACTTGCTCCTTTACACTTGGTGCAGGAATATCCGAATATGAAGACTTACTCATGGTGTCTTGGAACTTCCAGGAACCAACCCAGAAAGTATGCCAATCGAACGAACCAAATCTAAAATACACAAACTTAATGACATTTCCTATTCTATACTACAATTGTATAACACTAAAGCAAACTTTCTTTTTCTTCTGACGAGTAACAAGCAACAGAGCATACAGAACCATCTTTGAACAAAAAAAAAGAAAATAAGGAGTTGTTAAAGGGTTTCACCAGAATTTACGGCCGCTCGGAGTAAATTCTCCTGCTCTTGGATTTTGGCAGCTTGAACTTTATCAATAGTTGGAACAACTGATTGTACCTGACGAGCTCCCAAACCATGCGCCTTCCGGGTATCAGCTATGACCTTTTCAGCACTTTCGCATGCAGCTCCAATCATCTCAATTCTGGTCTGCACTATTGACGATAGCTTATTTCATGATGCAAGAACCCCCAAAAGGACACAGACAAAAGAATTTCACAAAATAAAACCCCAGTCCACCTTTATCTTTTCAATTTGTTTGAGTATAGGGAGATTCTGCATTCCGATCAATAACTGTTCTCTCTTAGAATTGTCTTCTACTTCCATCTCAGGCAACAGCTTTGATGATAACATCACCAGTAGTACTGCCACCGATTTTTTTTGTTAGAAACACAAAAGCTATTCATTATAAAAGTTGATATATGTGTAAATGTTACTCCAAGCAATTAAACCTCATTGTAAAAATGGTACTCCCTCCTCCCCCCCACCACCAAACTAAAATCTAAATGCTGCCAGCCATGTAGACTAAAAATAAAATCAGGCATTGGTTCATTGGGATTAATCAGTAAAGAGCTTTTGGGGCCATGTAGACTCTATGAAGATAGTTTAAAGAAGAAGATAACAGTGGAATCATCAACCATTCTTCAGATGATCAAGGTAGATGAAGGGGGTAAAATAAAGCTTGATGTAAACCAGGAAATTAGTGGGTATACAACCCCCCAGTGTATGATTCCACCATTGTCTAAAACCCCTTGTCTGCCACCTTCTCTTCCCAGCTAATCACAGTAAAAAGGCTCAACATTCGGGTATACACCCCCCCAACCCCTGGTGAAACCCTTTAACAACTCCTTATTTTCTTTTTTTTTGTTCAATAGTTGGAACAACTGATTGTACCTGACGAGCTCCCAAACCATACGCCTTCCGGGTATCAGCTATGACCTTTTCAGCACTTTCGCATGCAGCTCCAATCATCTCAATTCTGGTCTGCACTATTGACGATAGCTTATTTCATGATGCAAGAACCCCCAAAAGGACACAGACAAAAGAATTTCACAAAATAAAACCCCAGTCCACCTTTATCTTTTCAATTTGTTTGAGTATAGGGAGATTCTGCATTCCGATCAATAACTGTTCTCTCTTAGAATTGTCTTCTACTTCCATCTCAGGCAACAGCTTTGATGATAACATCACCGGTAGTACTGCCACCGATTTTTTTTTTGTTAGAAACACAAAAGCAATTCATTATAAAAGTTGATATATGTGTAAATGTTACTCCAAGCAATTAAACCTCATTGTAAAAATGGTAAAAAAGACTACTCGACATTGAGAAACAAATACTATTCCCAACAAATACTGTGAATTAGACCTTATCAAGCATGTCTAATTCACAGCAAGTTTTTGCCGCAAACAATAATCAAAGCGTAAAAAGTCAAGATACTAGCCATTTCCTAAGTGTGGACCCTAGATGCATAAACAAGTTGGAGATACGAAATCACTTACTTGTTGCATTCTCTGCATTAACATTCTTTGGATAAACAACAAATGCTTTAGAAACCTTCTTGATATCTTCCACAATATTGTATAGCTCCAAATTGACCATAGAAAATTGCCCCAACATATCTTGCCTATCATCAAAAGCTCAGTTAGTCAATTCATCAAACACATGTACGACAGCAAGTAATAAAAACAAAAAAACCTAATTTCAAAATTGCAACAAGAAGATAATCGAGGTAAGAATGAAGAGTACCATTTAGGAACAGAATTAGTACGAGCGATGACATCGAAATCTTCAAGGATACGAGAAATGGCTTTGAACAGACCAATTGCTCTTGTTTTAACTGATTCTAGATTTAGTTGTTGTTGTACTCCTTGACTTAATCTCTCCACTACCACTTTCTGTTGTTGTTGTTGAGTTTGATCTTGACCTGGTTGTAATGGTGGTTGCTGTTGGGGTTGAGACATTACCCCTCTTCCTGCTCCTCCGTCCATGGTGGCTGTCCGGTTACAGGGAGGTTATGATATCTTGAGACTGGTGGGCATGCGGGCCTATGGGCAGTAAATAAGAGGGAAAAAAGCATACGAAGGATCCGATTTAACTCGGATTTGATCTGGATAGTGGACAACAATTACGAGTCAGCTGTCAAACCGTTTTGCTACTGATCCGATTTGATAAGAGACTATATTTGAACGGTCATTTATTTCAAGATAAATTTCCTATTTAGTCCAAAAATCCGGTCCGGGATTAGTGTGTAGTCCAGCGGAATAGAAAAATTATCCGGTAGTTCAAAAAGGTTTAAAAATATCTAAAATTACTAGCTTACCCTCACTATTCACGTGTGGACCATATATCTCTTTCTTCTTCTTTACTTTGCAGACAAAAACTTCATCTACTTTTTCAGAAGAAAACTATTCTTGTTTCTTCTTCTCAATAAACAACACCAACAACTAATTCAACCCTAAACCCATGCTTAATCATCTCTCGAAACTCATCATCATCACCAATAGAAACCAAATTCATCGGAAAGCTAGAAGGATAAGCTAAAGAGAAAAACCGAAAACAGGTCTCGAGAGAAAACCATGGAGAAAGAGAAAAACCGAAAACAGGTGAAATTATTCACCGGGTTTTCGCTGGCAGCGACGATTTATCAAACAAGGAGTAGTTTTGGCATGGTGGTGATGGTGGCGTTGGAGAAACTATGGTTATGTATCTCTGTAACAACAATATTTGTACTTCTTTCTTTCTAACATTTCCATTTTTTATTTATTTATGTACTGATCCTACAATACATATTAATATGTATTTGAAGAATTCATTGATTTTTGTATGAACCTTTTTGTTCTGTATGATCCTGTAATACGTATTGATATGTACTGGTACGATATCAATAGTTTATATACTGCATGCACTACTACATATTAGTATGCATATGAATACACTGCAGTATATATTTGGTTGTACTGACGAAATCGGATAGTTTTTTGACAGCAAGAGCAACGACAATGGCTTAAGGTTTGGCATTTGAATGTTTTGCCTAAATTTGAATATGTATTAGTAAAAATTGCAGTACATATTTGGTTGTACTGACGAAACTGGATGGTTTTTGACACTGTAAACTGCTGGTACATATTTGAATGTACTGTAATATGTATTGTGAAAAGTTGGGTGCTCCTATAATACATACAGATATGTATTGACTAATTGACTGAATGTTTGAATGTTTTACAACCAAATCAATATATTGCATTCATGATACATTGCTTTCCAAATCTTATTTATATATATTTGAAGCTGTCTCTGATATATTGTGTCCTCTATGTGGTTTAGCCGATGGAACTTTAGATCATCTTTTCTATCATTGTGATTTTGCCCGAGCAGTATGGTTTGCTCTCTGCCCACAGGTTTTTTCTGCCCTTGCCTGTTTTCATAGCCTCAAAGATTGGTTTTCTTTTATTTTATGTGTAAAACTTATCAGTATGTAGTGATCCATAAGTAGCATATTAGTTTGTGTGTAAAACTTTCCAGTATGTAGTGGTCCATAAGTAGCCTATTAATACATTGAAACTACATATTGACATGTGAAAACCTAACAATATGGATATGTAGTATGTGAAAACCTCATTTACCCGTCAATATGTAGTGTTACTTACTATCAATACGTATTGCAGGATTAATCCTACAATACATATTGTGATGTATTAATTTTTCCACTATAGTCCTGTCATACGTATTCTGATGTACTTATTTTTTCCAGTATAATCTGGTTGTACGTATTGTGATGTACTCATTTTTCCAGTATAATCCCGCAATACATACATCGTGTACTGATTTTTAAATCCCGCAATACATATTGTGTTGTACTGAATACATATTTTATTGTAATGAAAAAGCTAGTTAAAGAAAAGGCCCCGTGTGTATATTTTGTGTGGGTGTTGAAGCTTCGAGAGTTCCAGATCTGTTTGAGAAAGCAAAACCCAAGACTCCATGTATTGTATTTATTGATGAGTTTTGGGAAGGCAATGTGGAAATGGTGTGGGAGCTGGGATTTTTAACGGGCGAATTTTTAGGAAACAATGGTGTGATAATTTTGTCCATGACGAACATACCAGATGTTCTTGGACGGGCATGATGTTTTTTGTAACATACAAATTAGTTGTGGACTAAACATGAAATTTGATGATGTACATATCATTATGTATTGTATAAACCACCTAGGTTATGAATATGTACATCATTTATAGATGCAGTACATGTTATTATGCTTATTCAAGCATAAAAGAAACATTTAGCAATATGTACTACTGGATAGTTAGATTAGTGTTTTGTGTATGATATAACAATACTTAGATTTGTAGTTGCACTACATATCATTTCGAGCATAAAACCAAATATGTATTAGATAGTTAGATTAATGTTTTATGTATGATATAACCGTATGTATTGATGTGTGCTATGTAAAAAAATAGAAAAGGCATAAACCAGTACATATTGACATGTACCAATATGTACTACCTTGTGAAAGAAAAAATGTTGTTGTGCTTTTTTACTGTAATCCAATAATATTTTTGGTTCTTGTTGGTGCATATTTCTCATCATTTTCAGTATATATATTCTGCAGTTTCTTTAAGAAGAGTTTGGGTTTACATTGCTCCCAAGAGGAATGGTGATGAAGATGCAAAGGAAGAAGTCTCATCAACTATGGATTTTGATACGTAGTCATTATTGCTTGAAATAATGTGGTACCTTGTTTTTCTTCTATGGATTTTTGCCTTCATATTTCAAGTTCTCAAATTACTGTGAGCACCACCTCTGTTTTTAAAATATATGCAAGTTGCGGGCATTCTAGAAGGTGTGCGTCGAGGTTATATTAAGAGTACCATGTATGTATCAACATTTTTTGAATATAATCCCATAGTATGTATTATAATGTACTAATTTATCATGTTTTACGTATTGTGATGTACTCATTTTTCCAGTATAATCATGTTGTACGTATTGTGATGTACTCATTTTTCCAGTATAATCTTGTTGTACGTATTGTGATATACTCATTTTTACAATACATATTGTCATGTACTGATTTTTCCTGTATAATCCTGCAATTCATATTGTCATGTACTTATTTTTCTTGTATAATCCTGAAATACATATTGTGTTGTAATGAAAAAGCTAGTTAAAGCGCAGGCTCCATATACATGTTGTTTGTGGGTTCATATTGTATTGCAAAACCTGACGCATATGAAAAAATTGGAACTTAAACTTGAGATTTTTTCAATACAAATGGTTCTGGAAAAAAAAAAGAACTAAATGTGTTTCAATACTTCTTGTAGTACTACAACATATTAGTCGTATGACTCAGTATAAAAGACTAATAAAAGAGTATGAACCTTAAATACTTGTAGTACATATCTACCAGTACTGTAAAACCTGGTATAAATAAGAAATTTTTGCAAGAAACATATATAACTTAACGAACTTTAGTACATATTGAGCAAGAACCCAGTACAGATCAATATGTACTGAACGAAAAGTACATATCGGTATTTACTGAGTAAAACCATAGTACATATGTATATATACTGAGTATCAGACTCTTCAATTTGATGACATAATTCCACTGATCCATCTCCCAGCCTTGACGCCTACAAGTCTGCTAACCCCAAAGGACTTGTCTGCCGCATCTCTAGCGGCCATAACATTTCCTTATTGAATTTTCCACCATAACTTGTCTTATTTTCAACCAACGCATGCTTTCAACTGCCACAGATATATAAGACTCTTTAAGTTGATTTCTCTAGTCTCTCGATCTCATCCTTGATGCACGCAAGTCCTCTAACTTCAATGACTTGTCTGTTGAATCTCCACTGGCCATATCTGCAGCTATTATTTCTTCTTTGAATTTGAGATTTTTATCAGACTCCGTAGCTTGTTTCATTTCATCCAACTCCTGTCGCAGAACTGTCAACTGCCAAAGACATAATAAAAACTATAAACTTACCCATTAAGAAATTAATCACTCAATGAAACCCTGGTACATAATGATATGTATCGACTGCAACCTTGGTACATATTGATAAAGAAAAATTAATTTCAGTATCACGACTATGTTTGCTCTAAATTCAGTGTAATGGAATGACAAAGCAACATAATCCCTAGAAGCACGCAACAAGTCAATTGCGGCTACTAATTTACATGCTTGAGAATAAGAAAAGGCTCTGACCATGTTCAAGTTGTTATTTATTTAGAGGGTATGCATGTTAAATTTTCAAATGTTTAACGGCTAATGTCATATGTGTTATCCTAAAATGGCAGTTGTCTCTAAGATACCTGAAATTCTTTCCTTCAAGACTTCTGGCAGTAAGTGGCTCAAGTGGAGCTAGATGTGATCCTTCATCAATCATGTATACAATTGGAAGCACAGTCATAGAACGCAACACATTAAAACAAAAAACAATATACAAACAGTACATACAAATATGTTTTGTGATATCAGTACATGCAATATGTACTGCAAAATCGCTACAGATAATCTAAACACTATACATAAGAATTAGTAAATGATTGTGTTATATCTATGTAACAGATCTAGTCTGATAGAACTGAAGTTCCCACTGAACGTATATAACCCAATATTATCAAGCAATTTATGTACTCTATAAACAAAACACAAGATGCTCATTTCCTTTTTATACGGTTCCCATAACTCTATAAACCTACATGTTTTAATGGACTCATTTAGTTTATATAAACCCAGTGTAACTTCAAATCAATTAACACATTATAAGCAACAATTTGCAAAGTTTTATAAGAGAATTAATCTCATACAATATAGCAGATTATAAAAATTGGAAACCAATAAATTTCTAAATAGATTCAAAATGAAAAAAAAAAATTACATCTATACATATGTATTGAAGAAAACAAGAACCTAAAACCCAGTACATATTGATGTGTACCAAGTGATATGTACCCATTGTTGTATATGATTCCAATAGTGGATATCGATATGTACCCAATATTGTATAATTCTAACAACGGATATTAGAAGGATTCAACAGAAAAATAAAATGAGGATAACTTATTAAATAAAATAATCTCAAAGTTACTGAGAAATGAATGATTACGAGGGGGCGCTACCCCCTCGAACCCCGTAAACCAATGGTACACAATCAGAAATATGTACCTATCATTATAAAAAAATGTTTAGGCCGAGAACGAACTGCTGGATCTAATGCATAATAAGAAGCAACTCCATTTTCACAAATCCAAGGATGACCTGACATAAGAAAGAAAATAAAGAAAGCGATTCAAAACATGCAAATAATAGTACATATCAACTTTACCAGATAAAATGAAACAAATGCATCCCACTTCTTTCATATGTATATTCAGAACACTACTGAACTATCACGCTTCTTAGAAAAGCAAAACACATTATAGTATCTAAGCAATGACTGTTTTCTATCCCAAACATACCAAATAATAACAACCCAATATCAGCAACATAACATGTACTATTGTATGAGTATCACACATCTTATGGATACACCAAAAACAAACAAAATCTTATTATCTGCAACAAATAAATATGTGTACTGATTTTTTTACATCAACACTAAAAAATATGTACTGATTCAAGTGTTATACTGTACACAAAATAGATCTCACAAAAAAACATATTACAATACATATTAATATGTATTGTATATAGGATCATACAAAAAATACAACAGAATGGAAATCATGATTTCCTATAAACATATTACAATACATATTAATATGTATTGTATATAGGATCATACAAAAAATACAACAGAATGGAAATCATGATTTCCTGTAAATAAAAATGAGATGAAATAAACAGAAGAATAAAAATAGTCATTCCACATCGTATAAAGCCACGTACCAAAGAATAAATAACCTGAAATTTTATAAAAAAACCCTATTAAATATTGATATGTACTATGAGAAAACCTAGCAGATATCAATATATATGTACTATGATAGCCTCAATTTTTGGCGCCGCCGATGCGGACTTGTTTTTAGGGTTTTAGATATTTTTTTTTAGTTTTTTTTTTATTATTATTTTTGTTCTTTTTTACTGGTTTGGTATTTTTTTGATTCTTTTCAGATTTGGAGCGAGCTATAAGGAAAGGAAAGAAGAATCCAGAGGAGTGAAGAAGAAGATTTTTTTTTTTTAGTATTCTTTTTAGATTTTATTACTTTCTATTTTTAGAAATTGTATTAGGGTTTCTTTATTATTTTGTATTTTTCTTTTCTTTTCGACTTTTTTTTGGACATTGGACATTATTATTTTTATTTTTGTTTATATATTACCCTACGGAAGGGTATATATTTTGTATTATTTTGATTCTTTTTAGTATTCTTTTTTTTGTATGATTTTATTACTTTCTATTTTTAGAAATTATATTAGGGTTTCTTTATTATTTTGTATTTTTTCTTTTCTTTTTGGACTTTTTTTTGGACATTGGACATTGGACATTATTATTTTTATTTTTGTTTATATATACCCTACGGAAGGGTATCTTTAAATATTAAACTGTTTGCAGGGAAGGACGACGAGTACGATATCGTCTCGGCCTCTCGGGTTCGCACACTGACATCGGAGTCGATGGCCCGAGTCGACTGCAACGGTTCATCGCCCTTTGGAACGGGAGGTAAAATTCGAACACTCGCGAATCCCCTGTTAGCGAGTTACTGTATTCCTTAAGGTACATATCTGCTGAGGACCTGAATACTGACTTTTTTTTTCCTAGTAAAGGGCAAGGCCTGGCCTAAACAAGATAAGGGTTCGGATTTCATCACCGCTCCCTTCTTGCCCGCTTTAGGAAAACAAAACCTAACGCGAACCCAAGCTTTAAAATCTGATTAGAAAGAGACCTATAGGGTAACTAGCTTGTTAGGAAAAATTTTCGAAGGATATTGGTCACCTTTTAAGCAACTTTAAAGTTCATGATGACTTCTGGGAGTTGAAACAAGCCGCCTTGTAACGCCGGTGAGGCGTTGGGTATCAAAGCTCTATTGAGCTTCCCTCGTCTCAGTTTCATCTCACATTAGCTTGGATTGATCCAGAGGGGTTGCTCAAATTATAACGAATTCCCCTTCGAGAGATAGAAGCTAGTCTAGAAACAATCTAAGTGGAGCCATCATGCTTTTTGTTTGCTAGAAATCAATAGGTTTGATTTGGTTGAGTCAGCCTTACTTTGTGATTGCTTAGAATTCCCTTCTATATTCTTTTGTACGCCGAAACGTAAAAGAGACGCTCTAGGTCGATTTATTAGGGGGGGACCTAGTAGTTCTAAGAATCTTGACTATCTTAACTTAGAAAGTCTTTTTATTGAAAGGTCCGGTTTTGAACGTACGAATTTTATTGAGGGAAGAATCCCCAATATTCCGATTGTGCCAGAAATGGCAACTTTGAAAGCACTGTTGAATCCGACTAGGACGACTCGTCCGTCGTGTATTAAGTTAGCTGACACGGAGGCAACTTATGAATTAAAACCTGGGACTCTACAGATGCTCCCAGTCTTTTTAGGGAAAGAAAATGAAAACCCCTATTTTCATATTAGGGATTTTGAGGAAATTTGTAGTACTATACGAATTAGACACCTAGATGATGATGCTTTGAAACTTAGGTTATTCCCCTTTTCCTTAAGAGATAAAGCCAAATCTTGGTTATATAGTTTGCTTTCTGAGTCAATTGAAACCTATGACCAACTTACATCTGCCTTTTTACAGAAATTTTTCCCTAGGCACAAAATATCGTCTATTAGGACGCAAATCTGTACTTTTTCTCAACAAGAGGGAGAATCTCTATATAGGTATTTGGAAAGGTTTAATGACTTGTTATCCCAATGTCCTCAACATGGTATAGAAAAGGTTAGGCTAGTTCAAATATGTTATGAGGGTTTAGATTATTCGACAACAACCATGGTTGAGTCTTTATGCACTGGTGGGTTTGAAAAACAAACTGTTGATGCGGCGATGGAATTCTTGAATGACATCGCCGATAAAACCCAACAGTGGGAAAATAGTAGGGAGCACAAGAAAACAATTTTTCTAAATAGAGGAAATGTCAACAGGGTAGAAGGAGGCTATGAATCAGATGCCAAAATTGCTGCTATAGCAAAGAGGTTAGAAGCTTTAGAAGTGGGTCACACTAGTGGTAGAGTGGAGCCTTTTTGGGAAGGCCAGAATACCGAAGAGTAAGCCAATGCTCTTTATAATAACACTACATTCGAGAACCGACAGAAATTTGACACATATTCAGAAACCTATAATCCTGGTTGGAGGAACCATCCGAACCTCTCATGGTCTAAGGACCAAAATCAAGGTCAGGTTAGTAACTCGAATAATCCCCCAGGTTTCGGCTATACTAAGAATCCTTCCGGACTAGCTCAGAATCAGTCTGATAAGAAAATTTCAACTCTAGAAGACACTCTCATCTCGTTCATTCGAAACACCGATAAGATTCACCAATCACTTTCACATGGCATAGAAGAAAGTAAAAATATTAGCCAGGCTAATTCTCAGGCTATATCCGAGTTGAAAACCCAGGTTAGTTTGATAACTGAGTCTTTGAGAGAAAAAGTTAAGTTCCCAAGTCAGACACAACCAAGCCCTAGAGGAGTTCATGAAATAGGTACGAAACCATCACATCAACTGAATGCTATTAGTACCCTTAGAAGTTGTAGAGTAGTAGACAATCAGGTAACCATGCCCGATAGTGAACATACTGTGGTTCACCCCTCAGGACCACCCATAGCTGAAGAGACCGATAAGGTTTTTGATGATGTTAATTCGGTTCCTGAGAGGCCCTACTTTATGCCTAGAGCCCCATTTCCCCAGCTATTAGTACCAACAAAAAGTGAATCCAACTTTAATGACATAACGGAGGTATTTAAGAAAGTTACCATAAACCTTCCGTTACTAGAAGCAATTAGGAAACTACCGGCTTATGCCAAGTTCCTCAAGGATATGTGTACCCGGAAGCGAAAGCTTAGTGTCCCTAAAAAAGCCTTTTTAGCTAGTCATGTAAGTTCGATCATTCAGAACATTACAACTCCTAAGTATAAAGACCCAGGTGCCCCTACCATTGCTTTCACAATAGGAAAACACCGGGTAGAAAACGCTTTACTTGACTTAGGAGCCAGTGTGAATTTACTACCATACCATGTGTACTTAAAGCTAGGACTTGGTGAATTGAAACCTACCAAGATAACACTCCAGTTAGCTGATAGGTCTGTTAAAATTCCTCGTGGTTTGATAGAGTATGTTCTCATCGAGGTCGACAAGTTTATTTATCCAGTAGATTTTGTTGTTCTAGACACCCAACCTGTCCCTGACCCAAAGAACCAGATACCTGTGATTTTAGGTCGCCCATTCTTAGCTACGTCTAATGCGATCATAAACTGTCGAAATGGTATCATGAATCTATCTTTTGGTAATATGACTATTGATCTGAATATTTTTAATGTCAATAAGCTACATTCTGAGCTAGATGACACATGCATTGAAGAAGTGAACATGATAGGAACCTTAGTTTCGGAGTCTTACCAAACACCATATCGGAAAATCCATTAGAGAGTTGTCTAGCCCATTTTAGCATGGATTTCGACGAAGATAGCAACATTGAACAAGTAAATGCTCTGTTGGATTCTATTCCTATGCTATATACTGATAAATGGAAAGCTAGGTTCGAACCATTACTAGTTTCCGAATCTACCTTAATTCCTTGTTTAGAAGAATCTCCTAAGCTAGATCCCAATTATGCATCTTTAGGCCCACCTGAGATTTTTCCTGTGGTTATAGTTCCCAATCAGGAGAGCAGTCCAGAGATCATGCTTCAACACAATAAGGAAACTTTAGGTTCTCTCATAGAGGATAAACCACCTGATTATAACTTAAAGAAAGTAGTTGACCTTTTTGAGGAACCTGATGGTTTAGAAATTAGGAACATTGTGACTAGTCTATCCATAGACACCCGAAATTCTAAGTTTGGGGGTAGTGATTATCAACTACGGGTCCCTAACTTAGGACTCGAGCCTAGTGAGGTATTCCCTGAGTCTATTCAGACTCCACAACCCGATCCTCCTGATACTGTCCAGGAGAAAATCCATATGTTAGAGACCCGTTTTTCGGATGAATCTGTTTGCCGAGACACTCATATGAAGCCCAAGTGGGCACCCCAGATAAATCCAGTTGTCTTGCGAGAAACTTTAGATCAGGTTGTGCTCTATTTGCTCATTTTTCTGATCTTGAGCATTTGTCTCCTATTCGTGGCATTTCTATTTGGTCTTATGGACCCACAATTGTTTCGACTATTGGTATACGACTTTGGAAGGTGACAATTGTTTTAGAAGTATTTGATGTCTAGCTAATGACTATGAATTTAGCATTTACTGGGAGGCTCCCGCGTTCATGCGACACAGTAATATCTTTCCTTAACTCTTTTGCTTCAAATGGTAACAGTTTCTCCTTGTTCATGCTTTTAATTTCATCTTTAGAACATTGATGACAATGTTAGATTTAAGTTTGGGGGTATGTGAGAGACTTTTTAGTTGCATTAATAAACTCCAGAGCCTAGAAATTTATGCCTATTAAGGATAACACTAACCAATCTAAGTGGATGGAAGCATTTTGGTTGTAGGAGTTGAGGAACCAATCTGATTAGATGGAAACATCTAGAAGAGTCTATTCATAAAAGCACAGAGCTCAGGTGTTAGATAAAAAAACATGGTAGTTTCGCCATATCCTCGTGATGGAAACATCGAAAGAATCCTGATCATTTCTTTTTATTTTATTTCTTTTTACCATTACTAGGGTGAAATAGAGTGACTGAGATACCAACAAAAAAAAAAGAAAGAAAGAAAGAAGAAAAAAAAATAAAAAAAGAAGAAAAAAGTATTTAGACCAGACCATTAGACCAACCGGAATAAATACAATAAAGTCGACCACTGGTACCCTTGTATATGCCAGCTGAGTTGACCTAGAGTTAGGATTATCGATCACTGGTACCCTTGTATATGTCAGTGGGTTGATATTAGTCTAGACCAGTATCTCAGTCCATTAGGATAGGCTCACCTTAGTCAACATCATCTACGCCTCTCTCTACATCCATCTTCTTAATCTACCCATGTGATTGGTTGACTCCGGTTTATGATGTCCAGAAACTATCTTAGTAGAGCTCTGTCACTTTATATGAATTTTAGTATGCTTGAGTGCAAACTCGTGTACAGCAATTGGAATTTCGCATCAGGGTACTTCCTCTTGTAAACAATAAGTATGCCAACCAAGGAGGTTCTTTAGTGCCTTCCAAGATTCTGCATAGATAGTTAGGGCCTGGAGTAAAGATTTTGTGGGTATATCTTTAGTAAGCCATCCCGAGACTATAACTCGGCCGCTAGGGACACCTAAGGGTTTAAAGGCTTATTGCATACGCTAAATGCAATCGACGATGCCTGCGACAATGAGTTAGGATTTTATTTTGTAGTTTTGATTTGCTCGGGACTAGCAAATAATAAGTTTGGGGGTATTTGATAGACGCATTTATGTGTCTATTTTCATCTCTATTGTGCATATTGTTAGTACCCATTATTGTACTTATTTTGGTATTTTATCTCTTTGTAGGTGTTTTTGGAGAAATAAGCTTTTGCGGCGAAATTAGCTCGAAAAGTTGTTAAAGGCACCTGGGAGGACATTTGCTATTCGGACTCTCGCTTTGGATAAGGGGTAACCCATTTCTAGGCATATGCTAAAGGGACACCGAGACTGGATAGGGGGAGGTCAGTTTCCTTCCCAAATTCAAAACAGAATTTTGGCGGGAAACTGGTTTCATGCATGCTATCACTGGCAGATTTTCAACTTGATTTTTGGACGAGTTTTATGGAGATTCAACCTCTGTTTTTCGTTGGGTGGACTTGTTACTTCATAACAGGGATGGTATAGGTGATTTGAAGGGCCAGAATTGGCTGGATAAGCCGTGAAAGGGGAAGAGAGCTAAACATGTAAGGAGTCGGATATTGGGTCCTGTTTGAGTCGAATTTGGAGTCCCAGCGTGACTAGAGTGCAGATATACATTCATATAGATTCTAATATATATAAATAAGAGTTTGGGATAAGTTGGGAACTCACAGAAGCCGTGTAAGAAGACTTGGGAAAAAATTATCGTGACCTGCTGCCAAAGAAAAAAAGAGATAAACCAAAAGATTTCGTGAAGATTTGGTGGTCCTGTAGTGTATAAAAGAGGTTGCAGAAAGTCATATAAGAGATTAGAAACCCTTAGGAGAAGTTTAGAGCCTCAGAGAATCAAAAACGAGCAACATACAGGAACTAGTTCTGCTTCTGCTGCTGCTGCCATTAAAAAGCTTCAAGAACACGAAGAACCACTCCCAAGGACAGTCGTTCCTCAACAGTAAAACAAAAGACTGATAAATGGCGGTCTTAAAACAACAGCGTCAACAGCAGCATCTTGTGTCGTTGTTTACTGCAGCCGCGAAGTATCGTAGTTCTTTAGACGCTTTATGCGAGTCTTAAACTTCCTGTTTTAGTATTTCTTCATCTTTTAATCAACTTTTGAGCTGTAATCATGAATCTTGAGCAAGTGATTAATATGAGGAGCTAAAACCCATTGCTGAAGCGACAGAGGAAGCTATTTTTTCCAATAAAGAGTGGTATTTTCTATTTATCTTATTTATTGCAAATATTAATATGATTATTTTGCCTTGAATGATAATTGTTTGAATGATTTTCGTTAAGCGATTGTGATTTTTTTTTAATATAGCATGCTTAGCTTAGGTTTTGATGCTTTATGCTCTGGATTTACAGTTGTTATGTTGGAAATCTACTTGTTGCAATAGTTTAGAATCGAATTAAACGGAAAAATTGCATGATATAAGTATTGAATTTAATCACTTTGAATTTGGAAAAATAGTGGAATCTTAAGCCTCGGTGTTCTCTTATTATTGTTATCATATTTGGGTTTTCTATTTAGTTTTGAATCTAAATCTAAAAAAATCCTTCACAAGTTCGAGTTTGAATGATACTCTATTTACCACAATCTACAATCACATCAATTGACACCCACCTATGATACTCTAACCATTAGTCGAAACATTGCATTATTGTGTCTCTAAGACAGTAGAACTTCACACTCTACCAAGCACATAGCCCCATTTCCTCAAATTTCAAGGAATAACATTGCTTAAAAGTAAGAATATAGACATATAAAGTTCTCAATCACAGGATTTTCATAACTTATACGATATGCATAAACAAATAAAATCAGTACAAAGAAAAGTAGTAATATGCACCCAAAGTATATGTATCGATGATCATTTACCTGTAGTACATCAAAAGCATAGTTCATTTCCTTTCCGGTACATCAAAATATGTACTCAATTGACAAAATAAAAACAAATTTATATAAAAACAATAACATACTAAATAGATAGATAGTCTATTACTAGTTAGCCCGCAAAATGGTACCAGTGCATTTCAGCATCTATTGATCAGAGAGATATAACCCCACAAGCAATAAAAGCATCAACAAGACTAAAATCATAAAAAAAATTACCAATTGAAGCAAGAAACATTTACATAGTTTCCCACCCAAATGAAGCAAAAAACACTTGCGTAGCTGTGTTTGTTTGATATCCAAATTTATATAAAAAAATCAATGATTATTTACCTATATCCGAGCAACTTGTTCTTGTCCAGTCAAGTTTTACTAAATCTCTTTTCATCTGCCTCAAACTCACTTATCCTTTGTTCTTCAATAGCTTTATACAAACAGTACATGCAAATATGTACTGCAAAATCGCTACAGAAATATGTGTAGCGTCAACGAATATTTTGTCTAAAAATCAAACTTACTTCTATTGATCAAAAGAAGAATAAAAAAATTAACTAACTGATCTATCAATTAAACACAAAAATGTTCAAATTAACTCAACAAAGCACCATTACAACAGATTGTCAAAACCAAATCAAAACGACGATTTAATGAACAAAAATAGGTCGATTACAAAATCAAATTCTAAAAAATCCACAAAATTGATTAAAACACGAATAAAAACGGAATTAAATCATGAAATTGTACCATGTGCATCATAAGAAAACGATTATTTACTAATCGAGAAAGAGAACAACGGGAAAAAATTCATCAAAATTATGAAATCGAGTTGATGTTAATGAACAAAAAAAATAATTGGAGAATAGAATAGATTATAGCAAAATACCTGGAGACTGTAGCAAACTACATGAGCTAGACCCTAGAAATTTAAGATAAACACCAGGAGCAGAGAGAGATTCAGATCTGAGATGAAGAACAACAAAGAAAGATGCATAACTTGATTTGATTTTCTGCTAGTAGTTGTCGTTGCAGCAGGGTAATTTAGGAAAATAAAATAAAAAGGATATTAGGGAATTGAACGTGTGCTGGACGAGAGAATAAAAAATCTGGTCCAAAAACATGTTTTTGGACCAGCGAGTAATTGTTTTCTTGCACTGGACTATACAGTAACCGGTTCTACCTATAGTGGATTAACTAGTAATTCCTAGTTATTTTAATCCGCCTCATGTCGGGTCGAAGTTTCCCGGTAATCAATCAATAAGCTGACATTGATAAATATTTAATGCGCCAATAATTGTTTGATAAGAAATTTTGTAAACTAATATAAGAGCATTCTTGAAAAATAGTTTACTCATTCAAGGAATTAAGACAAGAAATTCTTTAGATATTTAGGTCATGGAAGGCAAATGATTCACGAGTTTCTTTCTTGTAATAGTAATGATCTTTTCAGTATTTTTTGTTTCTGTGGATTCTTCTGGGGCAGCAACGGGATCATCAATCGGTGGACCGGGAGGAGGTAGCAGATGTACCTTTACTGTCAACTCTGTGGGTGAGAATTGTGGATACTTGTACAATAAGCATTGTTGTTCTACCGAACATTGCAATGGTTATTGGTGGGGTGTGTGCGAATCTAACTAAACTGGTCTATGTAGAATATATGTCCATGTAAATCCCATATATGCTGGATCCTATATTAGATTCCATTGTAATATGTACCCATATAACTCAATATAAATATATCTCTCAATAACCTAATAAGGTTAACTGAGAGCTTCCATAATTGTTCATGGTACCTAGAGCCAGAACGATCTCTCAGAAACCCTAACCTCAAAACCTTTTCTTCTTTTCTTCAAAACCCTAGCATGATATTCTTCTTCTTCTCTTTCACCATGTCAACAACTTCAAATCAAGACTCCTCTACCGTTTCAATCATGTCATACACCACAGAAAATCCAACTCTCTCTGCTTATCAATCCATCAGCGTTGGTTCTTTCATGACCTCGTCGTTTCTTCCTTCTTCAACCAAAATCGTTCTCTTAGACAGAACCAATTTTCTTCTGTGGGAATCTCAAATAACACCCATTCTGAAATCTCATCGTTTCTTTAAGTATCTTGCTGATTCATATGAAATACCAGTTCCAGAACTTGTTGATAACGTAACTGAAGAGAAGATCCCTAATCCAGCGTATGAAGAATGGGAAGTCATCGACCAAACCATCATGTATTGGATCAACTTATCTCTAACAGAACCTATAAAGTCTGAATGTGCTCGACGAGGTAATTCCCGTGTAGTATGGCAATACCTTCGTTCTACCTATGCTACCATCAATCCAGCCAGAATCCTACAACTCAAGGAAAACTTATCAACCATTCAGAAAGGTAACTCTTCTATTTCTGAGTATATTCCTAATATCAAAGAAATCTCTGACTCGCTAGCTGCTGTTCTACAACCTGTGTCTGATCTTGAACTTTTATCCACAAATTTACGTGGATTGGGAGCTGATTGGACAAGTATATATATGGTTGTTATTGCAAGAACCTCTCTACCAACCTTTACTGAACTTCATGCAGTACTTCTTCATCATGAATCTCATCTTCAATACCTTCAGAGTCTTCAAAACCCTACGTCTTATTTACACAGCTCAAGTGCTCTTTTTGCTGGTTCAACATCTGTTGGTCGTGGTCAACCCTCCAATCGTGGTCGTGGCTCACCTAATGGTCGTGGAAATTGGAACTCAAATGGCAATGGTCGTGGTCGTGGAAACTGGAATAATAATGTTCGTCCAAATTGGAACAATAATGGTCGTGGCAACTGGAATAATGGTGGCTGGAACAATGTTTTTTCCAACAATAATTGGTCCAATACTCGTGGCCGTGGAAGCAATGGTGGTTCTCAATTCAGCAACAACCACTCTCATAGCTCCTTTGGTCGTCTATATGCTAATAGTCGTGGTTATAATGAGCCCTCAGTTCTTGTTCCACCACCTTCATCGTCTGTTGTTTTTCAATGGTGTGGAAATCCTGGTCACGTAGCTTCAACCTTCCACCGTCTCATGCAAGCTCAAACCATTGACTTTCCTCAGGCATTTTCAGCAATGCAAGTGCAATCTATGCCATATGAAAACCATTGGTTTGTCGATACTGATGCCTCGGCGCACATGACTTCGGATGCTTCTCAAATGTCGAATCGTGTCGACTACATGGTAATGATAAAGTCCTTGTAGGCAATGGAAAACTTTTTCCTATCACAGGGACTGGTGGTATCACCATCAACTATCCCTCATCTAAGATGTTATTGAAAAATACTCTTCATGTACCTTCAATTGCCAAAAATTTAGTGTCTGTTGGACAACTCACTCGTGATTCTGATTGTGTTTTTGTCTTTGATAAATTTGGATTTTGCATTCAGGATCGACGAACGGGAACTCCTCCGTACAAGGCAATATTCAAGATGGCATGTACCCAATTCTCGACAGCAATCATTCTTCTCATAAGACACCAACTTCATCAGATTTTTCTTCTACTATAATTGGTAATCGTACAAGTCCAGTAGTATGGCATATGCGTCTTGGTCATCCTAATCATCGTGTTTTTTAGTCTCTTAAATCTAGTCTTTCTTTCCCCTTTTCTTCTAGTAGTTGTTCCTTTCAATCTATTTGTGCTAGCTGTGTAGTTACCAAGCACCATCGTCTTCATTTCCTGTCGATAACTACTTATTCTAATAAAATTGGTGTTGTTATTCATTCAGATTTATGGGGTCCTGCACCTTTTCAATCAAATTGTGGTTTTCTTTATTTTCTTTTGTTTGTTGATGAATGTTCTCGTTTCACCTGGCTATACTTCCTATCCGATAAAACTCAAGTGTTTCGCTGTTTTTTGGATTTCAAAGCTATGATTGAAAAACAATTTTCAATATCCATTCTCATTTTACAATCTGATGGTGGTACTGAGTATGCTAACCCTTTAAAATCCCATTTGACCGCTAATGGTATTCAAAGTCGATCTTCCTGCCCTAGCACGCCACAAAAAAATGGTCTTGATGAGCGGAAAATACGTCATATTACTGAATTTGGTCGTGATCTTATGCTTCAAAGTGGTTTACCGGAATGTTTTTGGACTGAATTTTATGCTACTGCTACATACTTGATTAATCGTCTTCCCACTCCAGTTTTGTCCAACAACACTGTGTTTTGCTGTGCATAATAGAGTTTCGGACTATGGTTTTCTCAAATCCTTTGGATGTCGTTGTTATCCTCCACTATCTCATTTCCGCCAAAACAAATTGCAGCCAAAAACATTTCCTTGTGTGTTTATTGGTTACAGTGATAAGCATAAATGCTACAAATGCTTAGAGGTTTCGAGTAATCGCGTTTACATATCTCGTCATGTCATTTTTGATGAGTCTGTTTTTCTTTATCCTACTGATCCCGGTGTTAAACTCAATATTTCAACTTCTGCTCCAGCTACGCGCACTCTGTTAAGCTGGCCAAACACAGTCGCAGCTACACATTTGTCTCCGCCTCTAGTAAATATTCCCCCTTCTGATTTTTCCCCTTCTCCAGCTTCTGTTACGTCGACTTCACCACCTCCTACATCTCCTATTTCTACTTCTTATTCTCCTAATTCTCTTACTTCTGCTTCAACTACTACTCTTGCGTCTTCCCAAAATTCTAGTGTTCCACTATTATCACCTACTAAACTATATTTTTCCGGTGCTTCATCTTCTTCTCCTTCTTCTGCAAATTCCGTGTCGTCTGTGTCGTCATCTTCAGAATTGCCTGCTACACATGAGCCACCACAGCCGACCACCAATATGCATCCTATGGTTACTAGACTCAAGGACCATACTATTCAACCTACAAGTTTCAAGGGTTGTTTCTCTAATCGATATCAAATCTTATACAGTTTTGCAGCGGAGTATAATTCTTTACCAACAAAACCGTCATGTTTTACTATAGATTCCAAGTCTTCAGAATGGTGGGAAACTATGCTTGAGGAGATTAATGCATTGTTACGTAATGGCACATGGTCTCTTGTTCCTCGTCGACCGGGAATGAATATCATTGGTTCCAAATGGGTTTATCGTGTTAAATAAAAATCTGATGGAAAACTCGACAGGCATAAGGCACGTTTAGTTGCTAAAGGGTACTCTCAACAACATGAGATTGATTATGATGAAATGTTTAGTACAGTTGTAAAACCTGTAACAATTCGTTTGGTTCTCAGTTTGGCGGTTTCTTCATCTTGGCCTATTAAACAACTATATGTTAAGAATAGTTTTCTGCATGGGTCTCTTGATCAAGAAGTTTATATGGTGAAGCCTCAAGGATTTGTGGATCCTCGATTTCCTGATCATGTTTGTTTGTTGCACAAGGCGTTATACGGCTTGAAACAAGCATCACGTGCTTGGTTTCATCGTTTTGTTTCGTTTCTTACAGAACTTGGATTGAAATCCTCTCAATCTCATCATTCTATGTTTTTCAGATAGTCTAGTACATGCATCATTATACTTCTTCTCTATGTGGACGACATAATTTTGACTGGCAGTGACACTCAAGGTATTCAATCTCTTCTCCCAACACTTCAAACTCAGTTTGCTATGACAGATTTAGGTGACTTAAACTATTTTCTTGGTTTGGAAGCCACTAGAACTTCTTCTGGTCTTGTTCTCACACAAAATAGGTATACTTTAGACCTTTTAAAACGTGTTGATCTTGTTGAAGCCAAGCCCGTGTCTACTCCGATGGCCCCTCGCTCTAAGCTAACATCTGGTGATGGTGTTTTGTTTCCTAATATAACTTTGTATCGAAGTATGGTTGGTGGTTTACAATACTTAATTATGACATGACCGGATATAACCTATGCAGTTAATCAAGTTAGTAAGTTTACGCACAAGCCTACTCATACTCATTTCATGGCAGTTAAACGAAGTCTTCGTTATCTCAAAGGTACATTAGGCCATGGTATTTATTTTTGGAGCGATTCTTCTTTACAGCTCACGTCCTATTCTGATGTTGATTGGGGTGGTGATCCAGATACTTCTCGTTCTACCACAGGCCATTGTGTTTTCTTAGGCAGAAATCTCTTGGGGTTCTAAGAAACAACCTATTGTCTCTACTAGTAGTACTGAAGCTGAGTATCATGCATTATCGTCTACTGTTTTTGAACATATTTGGATTGAGTATCTACTACGTGATCTTGGTGTCAATCTTCAACATGCTCCAATTCTCTACTGTGATAACATCAGTGCTACATACTTAGCTCTCAATCCTATAAAACATTATCGCTCAAAGCACATACAGATTCATTATCACTTTGTTCGTGAAAGGATATTTTCTGGGTCTCTGCAACTGCGATATATCTCCACCGAGCATCAACTTGCAGATCTCTTTACGAAAGGTCTATCAAATACACGTTTTCACTTTTTATGTGGCAAAATTTCACGTTGTCTTCCACCGTGATCATCTTGAGGGGGTGTGTAGAATATATGTCCATGTAAAGTCCATATAATTCCATATATGTTGGATCCTGTATTAGAGTCCATTGTAATATGTATCCATATAAGTCAATATAAATATATGTCTCAATAACCTAATAAGGTTTACTGAGAGCTTCCATAATTGTTCAGTTTGCGATGATCGATAGAGCCATATAGGGATGTGTTTCTTGGATTTCTTGCATAACTACTTAGTTCTGTTGCTTTGCAAATAACACAGATATTTGATAGTGGAGCATAAACTACTTAGTTCTTAGTTCTTGATTGATAAATGCTCTCGGATGTTAATTCCTTTGTTTGATGTGATTTTTGCTCTATGGGATGGTTGTATTTTGTGGTGATTTACAATTTTATTTGGTGATTTTATTTATGAACTCTATTATTGGGGTTTTGAAGTCAATGGTCTTTTGGGGGATTTTTAGGATCATGAAATAGTAAATGAAGTTATCCCTTATCACATCATAATCCTAATGTCTATTATACCCTCACCTAAATTTCACTATTCATTAAAAAAAATCCTAAATCTATAGTCTTCTCCTTTTCCTTTTCTTTTCATTGACAAATCATGATGAAGATCATAAAAAAAATCTAAAAATATATTATCTTTTCCTATCCTTCTCTTCTCATTCATAAATTATGATGAAGATGATGAGCATAATTTCATCATGATGAGGATGATGATCATAAAGAAACCCAAAACTATTTTCTTGTCATTCTCTTTCTCATTCAAAGATCATGATAAAGATGATAATCATCATAAAAAGAAAAAACTAAGAAAATCCACCATTTATTTTTATTTTAAATGGTTAAGAAAATCCAATTCGATGAATGTCGGGTAAAAAAAAAAGTTTCTGAAGACGTTTACGGCTAGGAGTTCTTAGATACCCAACCGTGAATCAAGATTACGGTTGGGATAGTTTATCGACCCAACCGAGAGTCCATATTTCTGCTTGGTTTTCCCAATCGAAATATTTTTCGATTTTTTTTTTTAGTTTTCAGAACCAGTTACGGCTGAGAAAAGCTAGCCATAAGTGTAGTTACGGCTGGGATAATTTGTCGACCCAACCGTAGAACGCAAAAACGGTTGGGAAATGATGGTGTTCCAAGATGTATTTTTTATTTACGGCATGAAAATAAAGAACTCC
Organism: Papaver somniferum; assembly: GCF_003573695.1. Lineage (NCBI taxonomy): Eukaryota > Viridiplantae > Streptophyta > Magnoliopsida > Ranunculales > Papaveraceae > Papaver > Papaver somniferum. The sequence continues at coordinate 123,836,696 of NC_039368.1, read as the reverse complement.
TATCCAGAATCATTTTTTTGTTTTTTTTGTTTTGTTTTTAGATCCAGTTAAGGCTGGGTTTTCCCAGCCGTAACTTTAGTTTTGGCTGGGTTTTCCTACCCTTGACAACAGTTTCGACTACCTAGCCGTAACTGATTCTGGAAATCCAAAAAAATCAGAAAACTAATTTCGGTTGTGATAACCAAGCCGAAACATTTACTTTCGACTGGGAATCTAAGAACTCCCAACCGTAAACACATTCATAAACTTCATTTTTTTTTACACGAAATTCATAGAATCACGTTTTTTAACCATTCAAAAGCAAAAAGTAATGATGGGTTTTCTTAGTTTTTTCTTTTTATGATGATCACCATCTTTATTATGATCTATGAATGAGAAGGATAAAGAGAAGATAATAATTTTGGGTTTTCTTTATGATCATCGCTCTCATAGTGATGAAACTATGATCATCATCTTTATCACAATTTATGAACGAGAAAAGAAGGATACAGAAAGGATAATAGATTTAGTTTTTTTTAATGATCTTCATTATGATTAAATCATGATCATCATGATTTGTAAATCAGAGGAGAAGGAGAAGATTATAGATTTAGGATTTAAGATTTTTTTTTAATGAATAATGAAATTTAAGTAAGGGTATTTTGACTTTTTCATGTACTTTGAGTCTCCCTATCCATTTTTTTTCCTACACATAGCATTTTAGCCCCCCAAAACTCACTCCTCTACAATCCCAATTGTTGATGGTGGATTTTATTTCAGGGTTAAAATTGTAAAACCAAATTTAATGCGCTGACATACTGCAAAGGGAAAAGCCGTTTGATAAGTGATGAGTGCAGAAAACCTCTTCACTTTATTTTTTCGAAGCAATTCAATAAATACACCAAATTCACCCATAATGGTGCGTGCAACAACAATCCCAAATATTCTGTGAATTTCTTAGCATTATTAATTAATGCATCATTTGCCTAGTATGTTCTGTGTTGTTCTCAGCCGAACTTACATAACGACTGAGTGTTCACTCTCAGCAGAGTAACATGAATCTCCCAAAGTGTCAATATTGAGATGTGCAAAAAATACCCATACAGGCTACATCTCACATCGACGCGCTTTGGTTACCCCGATCGAGCATGCTTAATTTCCTAAGGGAAATCTGGACTGTCCATATCAGTCTCGGAAACGATCACGTCCACGCAAGTTGGCCACGCAATTTAACAATCCTATCCAAACCCTGGAAAAAATAGGCAATTATTGTGATGACCACCGGCGAGTCCACTTATGCCCTAGCCGGTCGAACACCACACCATACTCCCTAGCACCGTCAAACACCAGCTCAAAGTAGGGTGGCCGCGTTGTTTTGGGAAAGGCTCGAACGAGCAAGGCTGTTCAGGACAGTCTTAAAGCCATCACAACCGTCCAACTTCTCCATCCTGGTTGAACATATTATATCATCCCATGAATGATCAGGGAAGCGCTATCGCACACGTTTGTGGGCCCACTTCTCTTTCACCCGATCGGTTTTCTCACGGCAAAGCCATGGAGCAATGAAACGATTGCTCAAACCATGTCAGGCGTAAAGCTTCTAAGGCTCGCGGAATTCCACTAGTGTCTTAAATCGATCACATTCATCCAACTTATCCGACCTATTTGGATGGCTTAGATCGCATTTAGGACCATCAGAAAGGTGCACATACGTGCACCGTCAGCCCAACATGGGCCCCACATGATCGATCTATCCAAAGGAGGATCACGGCGTTCCAAACCGCTTGGCCAGAGTCACGTGTGCATGACTGATTCAAAACCCTAATAGGGTTTGCGGCAATGCACATCTATCATAGTTCGATCGTGACCGTCCATCTTCGCCAGCCTAAACGGAGGGTTTAGACATAGACTCAAGAGGTACCAAGGATGTCAACGTGATCTCCGTGGGCCCACCTTTGCGTGTAACCGGCCGACCTATGAAGATTAGGGCCCTGCGCCTCGAAACTCATGCACAAAAGTGGCATGCCACACGACTTTTAAACCCTTTGTGACAATGAATTTCTCTCGAAAATCGATCACGACCACTCATCTTTGCCTGTCAAATTGAGTGGCCTAGATCGAGTCTTTGTGGGACCGGGAGTTGTAGGCATGCACGCCATCGGGCTATCTCCATGTATGCCCGGTCGGTCCCACCAAAATTAGCGTTCATGCTTGAATTCGATCAAACCAAAGAGGGGATGTTTGGGCACCTCTAAAAAAACCTAAAATCCATCGACGGCAGAAAATGTATGACGTAAATCATCTCGTCCGTCCAACTTTTCCATCTTGGTCAGACGGCTTGAATTAAAAGTTAAGCGATCAATGAGGCGCCTCAATGATTTACCGTCCGCCACTATGCCACAGGGAGTGATCGACCATATGGTGGCCGCCTACGCGGCCTCCAAACGATCACTCGAAGATGGTCGGATGTGTTGTCATTTTAAGACGCTTAATCCGCGACTTACTCGATCAAGCTTTTAAACAGCGAAGCTTCATGCATATCGATTGTTTTGAGATGCTTGCTATAAAACGATGCATTACATGCATCGAGCATGCACGATATTTCATGAATATCAAATCCTTAAATAACTTAGTTATTTAACCTAATAGCACCATATGTTATTTCCTGCGGCGGGTCCTACGAATCGACTCACTTATTCGAGATATCAGACATGTCACAAACTGGGGTATTAGTCTGGCGGTTTACAACGTGCGGCGTGCAACACGCCCATTACGAGAACGTGTCAGGAGGCATGGACGGTTAAAGATGATGAGGGAAGACATGATAGTGTGACAATCACCTACACGACCCCACTAATCCATCTCTCAACTTCCTCCATTTCCTACGAGATGAGGATTGCGCTCAAATGACTTGTATAAATAGGTTCTTCAACCTATTTTAACAAAACACAGAAAAAAAACCAAGTGTTGTCGTTAGTATCCAGAAAACACCCAGAACTGATAGTTTTCATTGTGAAAGCCAATTCATCATTCTCATACAAGTCATAAACAACTAACACCTTCATAATCTCAACACCTTCTTCGCCTCCCTCCCTAAGATCAACCCCATCTCTTTCACTTTGTGACCGAAGCAAGTATGGAACGACCATTTCTTGGTTTAGGCTAGAATTGTATAGATTGATATCTCAAATCAAAGGCACTCTCGTGCAGTGCATTTGTTTAGGGTTTAGATTCGTTTCTCATCAAATTTACCAAAACCAGTAGAAACAGTTTTCACCCATGAACACCAATAATAGAGTTCTTATTTATTTCTAAAAGCCTCTTTTCATTTTAGTTTCGATGATATTTATAAACAACAATCTCAAGTAATTGTTTTAAAAGAAAAAAAAAAACTCCCACCATCCCAAATATGGAGGGGGTCATTACTTTTGGTTGTCACATTTAATTGGCGAAATTCTAATTTAAATATCATCCCACGTATAATTTAATTTGAGTAGGGAAATATTAATGCTTTTGAGAGAACCCTCTGAGTAGGGAAATATTTATGATTAGATGGGTCTGGATTTTTATTTAAGTAAATAGAACTAGTATTAGAACACCAAGGTGACCAAATTTGGTGTACAAGAACTTTGTGCAAATGTTGGGTATTAAACAAAATTGATACGAAAACCCCAAATTTTTAAAGATATAAAAACCCCAAACAAAATTGGTTTCATCAAATTCCATGATGAAACCAAATTTGGTTTCAACTTATTTTTGCCTTTTTTTTTATCATGAAACCAAAGATTTTAAAGATGAAACAATAAGTTTATGATGAAATCAAATTTTGGTGGTACTGTTTCTGGTTAGTGGTGGTGTTGGTGCTTTTTATGGTGATGGTAGTGCTAGTATTTGTTGGTGGATGTGGTGTTGGTTGCTATTAGTGATACTTAGTGGTGGAAATTATTTTTTATGTGGTTTTTGTGTTAGTTTTATTTTAATGGTTTTTTGTGGATGGAAAGTGACACCTTTGCGGTTATAACTCACGGCCCGTAAAATTAAAGGGAGTTTTTTTTAATATATATATATATATATATATAATCAAACCATTAGTATTTCATTCCAATTAAAAAACGTTTACATGATGGTTTTAGGAAAAAATAAGTACAACATAAGCATGAAACAAATACAATGAAAGATGCAAAATGCAAATAAATCGCGAAGAGAAAGAGCGATCCACATCGGTAGCACCCCAAATTTTGTATGTAGAGATTGGAGAAGGAATGGTATTCGAAATCATAATTCGACCATTTTGATTGATTTTCTTCTTGAAAAGAAATACTCCTACGAGAGAGGAGTGATTTCCCCAAAAACTCATGCATAGCGAGAGTCCCGGAAACCCTAGATTTATTCTTTGTTGAAGAAGAACTTGATATTGCCTCCATTAAATCTCTGATGTACTTGTATCCAACAAACCAAATCACGAATAAATCTATAGAAATAAACACTGTCAAAGTGCTAATAAAATTTCCCTAGTAGCGAAGAAAAGAATCGCCCTAATAGCGAAGAAAAAAATCGTTTTAATAGCGAAAAAATTATTAAAAATAACTAAATAGCTCCTAAAAATAAGCAATCTTTGCTCAAATCTAGCCTCAAAAAGACTAGATCTGAACAAAAAATGAAGAAGATGATGGGTTTTCTTTAGGTTTTTGAGAAAGGGGTGAGAAGCGAGAGAGAAAAAAGAAACGGTTCAAAGGGAGGATTTGGTGATGAAAATATCATAACACCCTTTATCCTAATGATTTATAAAAAAAAAAAACTTAAAATCTAAATAAAAAACAAAAATATATCCCCCAATCTCTTCTTTTCCTAAAATAAAAAAAAAAATCCTTAAAACTACATCTAACTGTCAGCATTGAATGCATGATGAACACAAATGCCAATTGTATGCAATTCTGATTGTGGTACCAATTGTATGCAATTCTGACTGTGGTACCAATTCTCTGGTGTGGAAATACACCTTTTTGGCATAGTCGATCAAGAATTTTTCTTACCAATAAATAAAATAAAAATAGTCGATCGGGAATTTGGTCAACACTGACTACGTATTACCACAGTCGGGAATGTCGGTCGTTGTTCAGACAATGCTGACTATGAATATATTTTATTATTTTTAAATGGTCTGCGAATTTTGGGAATACCTATTGTCGGCATTGCTAAATGATGAATGCCATACTGATTATTGAGAGTTGGCAACTGGTGGAATACGTTGCATCAACCTGGTAGCACTAGCTGATCTGTTACATCGATCCATGTATTTATGTTCATTCCAATTTGTCCATCTTTGTTAACTCCCCCTTCTTGATTCTATTCTTCTTCGTTCTAGAAACACATCTTATGATTCTCTCTTCTCTGGAATCCTCTTTAACTGAAAAAAATCAAAGATCGAGAATGCATGCATAAATCGAAGCTCTAGAAAAAAAAAAGTAATCAAATATAGAAAATGCATGCATAAATCGAAGCTATATAAGCTTCACCTAATTAAAGACAAACGGAAACAACCAAATATGTAATAACTCGACCCTCCACATATACTTTTCCTACTTAGCCACTGCGGTCATCCGGCAATGTGGGGTCTTTAACGGGCACCGAAGTCCGTGGGAGGTCACCCATCCTTAGATTACTCTTGTCCGATCACGCTTAACTGCAGAGTTTTTAGACAACTCTTGAGCCAAATGTGCTGAAGAGGGATCGATTGTTGTTGGGTTCGATCTTGACCTGGTTGTGGTGGTGGTGGTTGTTTGGGTTTGGACATTACCCTTCTTCTTGCTCCTCCTTCCATGGTGGCTATCTGGTTACACGGGGGTTTCGGTATCTGAGACTAGGAATGGGTAAAAAAAATGTATATAAAGGGGTTCTACGACTCAGATTTTCCAGACAAAAATTACGAGTCAGCTGTCAGGCCGTTTTGCGGTCACTTTTGAAAAAGTGGGGGTGTAACAACCGTTCGGTAATCTGAATAGACAAACTCCAATATACTTTCAAGAGAATTGACTACACAGTCAAATTCAATCTACAGAAAAGTATATCAAAAAGTTTGAATCTAAATTTCTCAATTCAATTTTCAATCAACAAATAGGGATTTGCAAGCCCGATTGATTAAGAGAAATAACTTGAATGGTACCAAAGACCAACGTTCAAGTGTCAATCAATTTATATCAACAACCAAAGGTTGGATTATCTAATTGATATATCTTAACGCACAACATGTGATATTTCTATTATATAACAAAATGTAATGCGAAAAAGAAATAACACAGACACCGGAATTTTGTTAACGAGAAAAACTGCAAATTCAGAAAAACCCGGAGACCTAGTCCAGCTTTGAACACCATATTGTATTATGCCTGCTACAGACACTAGCCTACTACCAATGAACTTAGAACTAGAATGTAGTTGAGCCCTAATCAATCTCACGCTGATCAAGGTACATCTACACTCCTTACGTCTCTGAACCCCAGCAGGATTCTACGCGCTTGATTCCCTTAGCTGATCTCACCCACAACCAAGATTTGCTACGACCCAAAGTCGAAGACTTGATAAAAAAATATATCTCACATAAAAAAGTTTATTGGAATAGATAAATCTGTCTCCCACAGAAACACCTATGAGTTGTGTTCTGTCTTTTGATAAATTAAGGTGCACAAGAACCAATTGATAAAGCAAATTTGTATTCCCGAAGAACAACCTAGTATTATCAATCACCTCACAAGAATCTTAATCGTATGGTAGCGAAACAAGATATTGTGGAATCACAAACGATGAGACGAAGATGTTTGTGACTACTTTTAATCTTACCTACCAGAGATAAATCTCTAGCAAAGATAATACTCAATCACGATAGTAAAAGCAAGATCAGAACACACAACTACAGAGAAAATAGTTGGGTCTGGCTTCACAATTCCAATGAAGTCTTCAAGTTTTTAACCTACAAGGTTTCGTGAAAAACCTAAGGTTAAAGGAGAATCGACTCTAGTCGCAACTAGTGTCATATAAAAGGTGTGGGGATTGGATTTCCCAGTTGCTAGAGTTTTCCTGTATATAGTTTTAAAATCAGGGTTTGCAATCTAAGTTACCTTGGTAACAAATCATTCAATATTCGTCGTTCGATGAAAACAACGAATATTAGCTTGTTAACAAAGATTCAAGCTAATATCTTTCAATCGTTAGATAGAACTTAGCTTGTTATACACAAATGAAATGTACCTTTATTTAGGTTTGAGTAACCGTACCTAAACGTGTGCACTAGGTTGGCTCAAGTAGTTAACCGAGGTTGGCTAAATGGAACACTCTTGTATAAACCTTATTCATCTTAACCATAACTAGTTTAAATGACTAAAATGGAACTAGTTAAAGAGTTGTTCAATTGCTATACTCTCATAGAAGTATCAAGAACACAATTGAAGCAAAATCAGTTTGATTCATTCGAATCAATTCATGAAAATTATAGCCACGGTTTGCAAAGAATGCATTCCTTATTATATAAATGTATTAGTTCATGTCACGACCGATTTTAGAACTTTAACCACTCAAGTATGCAAACGGGTACCCATACCTAAGTAGCCGGACCAAGTTTGGTTTTCACCAGTATGCGAACGGGTACGCATACCTCCAAACCTAGTATAAATTCCCGAACCCTAAACTTATTCCAGTACGCGCACGGGTACGTGTACTTAGGTTCCCGGGCTTCACAAACTGTTAGATCATTGCATGGTCGAACGATCATGCGTTGCTATCTCAAGTATGTTTGTCAATGTTAGTGATCAAAACTATAAGTCTTGATTTCTAGTCTATTAAGCTAAGTCTCGGACTAGGATAGAAAGTGTAGTTGAGATCAAGGACTTCATGGAGATTCATCATACAAGTAGAAGAAATACTCAAGGAACCTGTGGATATTCTCGACAAAAAGGTATGTGAAGACTTGAACTTATCTATCACTCAAAAGTCTATCTAGTCTATCTCCTACTCTTTGAGACAAGAAGTCGTATGCTATATATAGACTTGGATTATACACATTTGGTATTTCGAGCGGAGTATATCTCGCCTATCTATATCTCGAAATATGTGTTGGTAAGATTTTCGCTTCGATCAAGTTTAGCTTTACCTAGTGATGAAAGTCATGTTATGTTTAAATCACTTTGAGAATTGCTCTGACGAAAAATGGTTTGTGAATAACAACTATATAACGTCCTCTGAGAATGTCTCAATGATTGAAATGAGAGTTTAGATTACATAACCAATGATGGACATAAACATTGTTGTGGAAACACATTTATGTATAAGTCCTATTTCTTGAACCAAAGTTTGCGAACTTTGTTGATCAAGAGAAACCGGAAGTATGGCAAGTGCCAAGTCCACGAACTGCCGAAGTTCTTAAACCCGAGAATTTCTGATGGAGTTGTCAAACTACTTGCGTGATCCAAGTTCGCGAACCCAGTCTGCAAACCCAGTCCGCGAACCGGCGTAGTACTCATCCCGAGAATTTCTGCTAGAGTTTGCAAACTCTGACCAGTTTCTTAAGTCCGCGAACCTAGTCTGCGAACTTGAGAAGGTTATATATCTGAAGATGATTTCTGAACTTAAACTTAAAAAGACTAAGGAATGCAGTTTCCAAACCTTGGCTATAAATTTCATGAACCGATTCAAGTGAATCAAATCATACAGTAGAAACTCTTTAAATTAATAACCCTGGGACCAGAGAAATCTATTAATTTAGAGAGATTATTAATTTAGTGGGTTAAATTTTAGCTTGTGCAAGCCTAGTTTGGATCATCAAATGTTATTACTTTAAAGAGATAATTAATTTAATGAGTACTAATTTAAAGAGTTTCTACTGTATTTGCTTCAATTGTGTCTTGTATAGTACATGAGATTCCTTGCAATTGAACAACTCTCTTAACTAGTTCATTTGAAGTCATTTGAACTAGTTATGTTGAAGAAGAACCTGGTTGATATGAAATACTCATATGGCTAACCTTTTGGTTGACTATTATTGAACCAACAATGCACACGTTTGGGACCTGTTAACAAACCTAGAAGCGTGCAGTCAATTGTATATAACAAGCTAAGTTTTCGATCTAACGGTTGAGAAATATTAGCTTGAATCTAAATCAGGTTTTTATCTAACGGTGAATATTGAATGCTTTGTGACTAAGCTAACATTGATTGCAAACCCTGATTTAAAAGACTATATAAAGGAGACATATAGTATTGTGCAAAACTAATCCCCACACCTTACGTGTGATACTAGCTTGCATACTAGAGTCGATTCTCCTTTAATCCTCTGGTTTTCTTTTATTAAACAGGGTTAACGACTTAAAGACTTCATTGAGATTATGAAGCCATACCGATACTACTTTTATCGTAGTTATGTGATCTGATCTTGTATCTTCTATCATGCAAGTACAATCAGATTGATTGGCTTCAGATTTGATATCTTTGATAGGCAAGATATAAAAATTAATCACAAACACTTCGTCTCATCGTTTGTCATTACACAACATATTGTTTCGTTATCATACGATTAAGATTGTTGTGAGGTGATTGATTAATCTAGGCTGTTCTTCGGGAATATAAGACCGGATTATCAATTGGTTCCTGTTCACCTTAATTATTATCAAAATACGGAACAAAAACTTATGGGTTTATATTTGGGAGACAGATTGATCCTTTGATAGACTTGTCTGTGTGAGACAGAGTTGATTATTGTCAAAGCCTACGTTTGGATCGTAGAAACTCTTATTTGTGGGTGAGATCATCTAAGGGAATCACGTGTGCAGTATCCTGCTGGTATCAGAGGCGTAGGAGCATACTGTACCTTGAATTAGTGGGATACTGATTGGGGTTCAATTACGGTCCAGTCCGAAGTTAGCTTGTAGTAGGCTAGTGTCTGTAGCGGCTTAATACAGTGTATGTTCAATCTGAATTAGGTCCCGTGGTTTTTATGCATTTGGGGTTTCCTCGTTTACAAAATTTCTGGTGTCTGTGTTATTTTATTTTCCGCATTATATTGATTTATCTGTATGATTGAAATAATATAGGTTGTGCGTTAGATCATCAATTAGAATAATCCAACCTTTGGTTGTTTTATTATCATTGATCGATCCTTGGATTGGTCTTTGGTACCGTCCAAGTTATTCCTTATGTTTGATTATTGAGTCGCTGATTTTATTAGCTTGAGTAAATTAAAACAAGAGAGAGATATTAACTCCTTGAGATACTTTTACCTAGATTGAGTCTGACTGTCTATTTGATTCTCTAGAAACTATTTCGGAGTTAGTACATACAGATTGCTAAGCGGAATATTGGGTGGTGTTGTTAGACCCCCGCTTTTTCAATTGGTATCAGAGCAGGCAAACACGTTCAAAACCTTAAATTCTGTGTTTGTAGCGATCTGACTCTATGGACAGAGATGCTATCTCTATTTAAGTACCACCAGTCTTTGATGGCTCAAACTACTCTGGGTGGAAAATCGCTATGTGTGCCTATCTTCAAGCTTGTGATTTTCGAACCTGGGTATGTATTATCAAAGGCTATGATCCTCCGGTTAATACAAAATGCGATGTATCTATACCTAAGGATGTTGGTAGTCATAGTCCTGAAGAATCGCTTGCTGCGATGCAAAACTCTAATGGATTAGTGCTATCAGGAAGGTCGTCACCCTAGATCTTCGGCACTACGTGTCTACCTGCACTAAGTCTAAAGATGTATGTGATATCTTAGAAACTATATTTGAAGACAAGAGACACGTTTCTAAGAAGTATTCCATCAATGGAGGAAATAACCTCAACACCCTCTCCAAGAATACCCCTCTTGGAAAGATAAAAGTTCTTGATCCTAATTCTGTTCAAACCTTGGCATTCAACGCTAGTTCCGACGCAAGTGAATCCTCTAATTTGTGTTGGGATGATGAGTGTTGTTCGATTGATAACATGTTCAATAAACCATTGTTAATAGAAAGGATCAAGGATTTTGTAAAAGGAAGCATTAGATGTGATAAATATCTCCTGTCAGTTTTTTGCTACTAATGATTCTATAAAGGAAAGATCTTTAAGTGTCAATGCTCTAAACTCAAGGTATGATTCAGAAATTGAGTCTGACACAGAGAATTTTGAATTCTTGAATAAAGAGGTTCTTCAAGAAAATCTTCAATTAAAAGCTTCATTGAATAAATTAGAATCATTAATACATGTGAAAGATATTGAGATAGCCCGTCTGAATGATAAACTCACCAGAACCATTGTTCTAAAGCAAAAAGATATCAATACTCTCACATATGATCTACAACGATTATCTGGAAGTTCTGAAAAAATCTCAGCAATGTTATTTGGTCAGAAATCCTTTGGAAACACAAATAGTTTAGGATTTAAAAGCAATACTGCAAGTATTGTCAACCCTGTTTCGAAACGTCATGGGAAATTAAAAGTTGGTAGTTGTGATAAACAGAAGGTGCTTCAACAAAACAAAGGATCCTCGATTTTTTCCTTTTGTTGAAATGTGAATCATGTTCTAAGCACGTGTTGGAGGTTCAAGAGGAACAACAAAATAATGTCCAGTCTGCAAAAGAACATGCAAAAGATGAATCTGGATAATCAACATAAGTCTCATAAAACCAATGCTTCCAGAATCAGAAGAGGTAGAAAACCTGTTTACACAGCAAACCTTGGTAAATCACTCTGTGATAAACAAGGGGAGCATTTAGCTCATAACATCTCTGTCTAGTCCCAGAGACGTTTGCATCCTCATTTTTAACTTGAGAATATGAGGGTTTGCATTTTTGTGGCTCAAGTTTTGTATTTATTTTTGTTAAGAAAATATTCTCCTAACAATATAGATATTGAATCTTTAAACAATGGAAGACTTATTCTTCTAGGGTTTAGACGTTCACGAGTCTATTTATTTCTTTTGTAGACTTCTTTTTTCTTAAAGAGATACAGCTCCATGGCTCCTATAACCAGAGGTACCACTAGCAGGGCAGTCGCAACAGCTAATGTGTATCTTTCTAAAGTAACCTCTTCCTCAAGGGTGAAGAAAGTCAAGACTACAAATTATGGAGAAGGTTCTTCCTCTAACTGCCTCTTGTCTGTTTATCAGCTTGATAATAACTTCATGGGTTTGGTGAAAGAATTCATCTACAAAAGAAACAATTTAAAATCTCAAATTGTTTCATCTTTAGAAGAGATAGCTCACTATGAACAAATGTTGTCTCTTTCAAAGAACACCTCGTGTGAGATATAAAATGGATCTTTGTGAGTTAACTGACATTTCTGAAGATTTGGAGGAATTGAACGATCCCATAATCAATGGGTTTTTCAACAATAAGAATGAATTCTCGGTAGATGATCTTAGAAATATCTACAAAAACTAGTAAGTCTTCAGATAAGATCTTTTTCTCGTTTTATTTGGAAGAATAACTAGTACTTGAATAGCGATGATTGTGACTACACATAGCTATTATTTTTCATCTTCTTGTTTCTTTTTAGTTTTTTTTTTGGCTTAAAAATTCTAAAAAAATATTTGGAGGATGATGTTTCTGCAGTATTAATCTTTATGATATGATATATTGCAACTTGTTATGGAATATGTATGTTTGCGTCCGTGAACTTGAAGGTCCCATACTTTGTCAAAAGTAAAGTCGTACATGATTGGTATTGGTTTAAGGATGAATAGACTTTTGATAAATATAAAATTTAAGCCTATATTGTCAATTCTTTGATGGAAGATAGGTTAAAATCTTTTGTTTTCAAGGATTATGTCTATTAATGTTGTTATGAATATAATGATGGAAGATAGAATGAATCCTTGAGCATTCCGTAGTATTGATCATCCCTGATCCATATTTTATGTATTACTGTGAGGCTCCATAATGTGTCTTATGTTGAGCACGATACAACGAAGCTTTGATTATTTTTATGATTAGCTTTGTTGGTTGTTCGGTGAGATATGTTATGTCGAGCAAATTAAATTAAATTAAATTAATCATCTCGTGTGGTTATTTAGTTATTGCTCTGTAAGTCTTCTTATGTCAAGCAAAACAATTGACAATTAAATTGATTACCCTTGTGATTAGTTTGGTTGTGTATTCCAATTAGATTAATTATGGGTTTTCTTGTAATTATTCTAGTTGAGTATTCATATACTCCATAAGCCTCCTTGTGTTGAGTATATGAACGGCTATACTAATCATTTTCTAGTGATTATGTTAGTCGTATATGCCGTAAGTTTACTTATGTTGAGCATAATCAATTAAGTTGACCACCTTGTGTGTTTGATTTGATTGCGTATTACGATTAAATTAATCATGGGTTTACTTGTGATTAATTTGATTGAATTTTCGGATATAGAAAATCATTCTCATGGTTTTTGGTGTCCAATCAAAATCCTTATTTTCTTTAGAAATTAAGGTCCCTCTTGTTGTTCTTTCGGGAATGACATCAAATGGGAGAGAGTTCTTTTGAACTTGTGCTTAATGGTCATATCTTGAGGGGATTGCGACTGTGGAAAATTAGAGGGGTTATCTTGTATCTTTAAACTCCTTGATGAATGCATTTGGCCCCGACTTTATGATTTCATTTAAATTAGTTGGTATGTATTTTTTTCCTTTTGTCATGAAATGTCTCTTTCAGAAAATTTCATTAATATGTAGTTCATACTTCAAATACATATGGTTTTAGTATCATTATGTAAGGGGAAGTAGTTTCCATATGAGATGGAGTATTGACTAAGGGGGAGTGATACATATCACCATAGTATTATCTTTGAAGTTGTGATACAATTGAACTTTGACGCTGTGTAATAATACTATGACACTGTGTAACAATGATCGAGACCGATGCTTTCTCATTGTTATAGCTACGGATCTTCAACAACGATGATACTAAACTTACAACCTTTGGGATAATTGGAATACTTGGAAGTGACGAAGATTTCGAGGAATGTTGAAGATTATACATGTGGAATAAGAGCTACTTAAGTTTATTTATCTTTTTGTATTCCATATGTATTGATAGTTTTGTTACTAAAATTGACAAAGGGGGAGATTGTTAGAGCATTGCTCGGTCGAACTCGCATGCATTGCTATCTCAAGCATGTTTATCAATGTTAGTGATTAAAACTATAAGTCTTGATTTCTATTCTATTATAGCTAAGTCTCGAACTAGGATAGAAAGTGTAGTTGAGCTCAAGGACTTCATGGCGATTCATCATACAAGTAGAAGAACTACTCAAGGAACCGGTGAAACTTTTAGATAAAAAGGTATGTGAAGACTTGAACTTATATATCACTCAAAAGTCTATCTACTCTATCTCCTACTCTTTGAGACAAGAAGTCGTATGTTATATATATAGACTTGGATTATACACATGATTAAATATTTTTCGTGTTTGTAGTAATGAGGTTCAAACTCTCGGACTTGTGAAGGATAATTTTTTAGAAAATAAATATATATACAAATATTGACAAAATGGTAGAGAGTTACCGGGACTAAAGATTCGGCCATTTTTCATTTTCAAGTGGTTCAGAATTTAATTCTAGGCGATTATAGTTCAAAACAAAACAAATATTAACTCTAGTTTATTGCCAAGATAGATTTTATAAAATATTACTTGTATTTCTTAAGCATGGAATATCAAAAATCCCTAGGACTAAGCATACTCCATCAAATGAAATCACAAGTAATTAATTTAAAATCTTATTTCAATTAAAAATGTTGCAAAAAGTAAATAAAGAATTAATTTAAATTACCACATGGATGAAACACGGCCTCCTCCGTCGTCCCAGTGTTGGGTTTAGCTCATCATGGTGAAAAACCTCTCAAAATATTTCATTGATGCTCAAAAGTGTTTTACAATGAAGAGAAAGATAAGTAAATGTTCTAAAACAGGATTCTGCGACCCACAGAAGGCGTCCAGAATCAACGACAGAGCTGAGGTGCTGTTGTCGTTGAAGAACTACGACCCACAAACGACAGTCGATTTCACTGTTGAAGAACGACTGCTGCTGCGAGTCCGTTCTTCGTGTTCTTCAGGCGTGTTAATGGCAGCAGCAGCAGCAGGTAACTTCTCTGCAACTCCTCCTGCGCCTCTCTGCTCGCCTCCAAACCTCCCCAAACTCTCGACAGCCTATTCCCAATGACCGATACTTGTATTTATAGTGTTTTGGAGCAAGAAATCCGACCATTGATTGCGTATATTTTCTATTTAATTCGATTATTCTTTGCTGCCCATATTTAACAATAATTTCCATTTTTGGCTTCCACACACGTTAGATTTGATCCTGCACGCTCTAGTTAGCCTTCTCCACGTCTCAACACTCTTTCAACGCTAGTAGAACTCCTCCATGCACACAAGAACTTCAATTTTGCTCGTGTTACAGTACACGTGCTCTGTTTTGGGTGTGTGAATCATCACGAATTTTCCAGCCAATTCCGATCGAATTCGATTCCCAAAATGTGTTCCTTAAGCTATATCACATCTTCCTACCAAGTTTGAGCCATTGAATCGCACCACAACACCTTCATTTTGTCGATTGAAATTCTGACAGTTGATGAACCAATTTTCCCGCCAAAAAGTTTATTTGAATTTGAGAAGAAGGTGTCCTGGTGGTGCCCCTTAGTAATTAGGTTACCCCTTATCCAAAAGCGAGAGTCCGAATAACACTTGTCCTCCGGGTGCCAAAATCAACTTTTCGAGCCAAATTTTCCAAAAATGTTTATTTCCTAAAAATACATAAAAACACAATATTAGTACAAAAATAGAGTTCCAACAATACTGACATTGAGGACAAATTAGACACAAAAATGTGTCTATCAAATACCCCCAAACTTATTATTTGCTAGTCCTCGAGCAAATTTATTCTTGAAAAGTGACCGAGTTAATCTCGGGTGGGTTTATCAGAGGTGTACCCACAAAAACCAATACTCCATACCCTAGCTCCTAGTTAGTAAGTTCGCGAATGATTCACGAATCATTCACGAATTTTTCCGTATCACGAATTTTACCGTTTTATTCGCGTACGTTTGCAACTCCGAACCCAAGTCGCGTATTATGTGGCATTCCCGGATTATTCGCGAACCGTTCACGAATTTTACGTATTCCGAATGATACGTCCGCTTAATTCGCCATAAATTCTTTAACTTTAACTTTTCAAAGACTCCACTTTTTGGGCTTTACTGCCTTCCGAGCATACACGACCGAATATTAGACGTGTTGTAATTTTTATGAAACAAAAACGACTGAAGAGATTTGAAGGTGAAGGTGAGAGAGATCTCAAACTCACTAACCAAGCATCTAAACCACCATACGACGTCATCTTGGATAACTAATGTTGTATATATTATTAATATCATCATATTAAGTTTATTTTTTCTTTAAATAACTCACACATATGCATAAAAATTGGTCTATGACCTTATAAATACAAATTATTTGTTATATATAGATACCGAATTTTCAGAGCCGAACTCACATTTATAAATCGAATTATACACGTACGTATGCCGTTCCGAATTACTGACGAATCACGTCCCGTTGACCGAATTTTGGACCGAATCTGGATTTTACAAAACCGTATAATACTCGTACGTTTACCGTTCCGTACGTTTGCCGAATCCCGAATTGCTAACTAGGCCCTAGCTATCTACGCAGAACCTTGGAAAGCACTAAAGAACCTCCTTGGTTGGCATACTTATTAATTACAGGAGGAAGTACCCTGACGCGAAATTCCAATTGCTGTATACGAGTTTGCACTCAAGCATACTAAAATTCATATAAGTGACAGAGCTCTACTAAGATAGTTTCACGATGGACATCATACTCGGAGTCAGACTAATCACATGAAAAGATTAAGAAGATGGAAAAAGAAAAATGTAGATGGTTGAAAAGTGAACGGTGTTTCCCATATCTGTCTGAAGGCCTCTGCCAAGGTGAACCTAACCTAAATGACTGAGATACCGGTCTGACTAATATTAACACACTGGCATATACAAGGGAACCAGTGGTCAATAACTTAAATCTAGATCAACAAACTGGCAAATACAAGGGAACCAGCAGTTGACTACACATAACAATATCCATTTTTTTTTTTTTTAACTTAACGGCATGAATAGATCTTTTGGATCCAAGTGCATGCTTCTTGTCAGCAGATTACATGATAGTTCCCACGGGTCCTGCATTCCACGCTTGCTTAGGCGACGGAAACAGGGAGAACACACGCATATTGCTATCCAAGTGTTAATACTTATTCCGATTGGTCTAACTGGTCCGGTCTTTTTTTTTTTTTTTTTTTTTTTTTTTTTTTTTTTTTTTTTTTTTTTTTTTTTTTTTTTTTTTTTTTTTTTTTTTTTTTTGAAAAAGGTAACTCAGTCACTCTATTTCACCCTAGCAAAGGTAACAACTTGAATCGTGTGCCCCACCAAATCACTTGAAACAAAAGAAAACTAAAAATAGAAAGTGAAAAGGACTCGACAAGATATGGCGAAACTATCATGTTATTTCTAACACCTGAGCTCTGTGCTTTTATGAATAGACTCTATAGATGTTTCCATCTAGTCAGATTGGTTCCTCAACTCCTAAAACAAAAATGTTTCCATCCACTTAGATTGGTTAGTGCTATCCTAAATACGCATAAATTTCTAGGCTCTGGAGTTTATTTATTGCAACTAAAAAGTTTCTCCCATACCCCCAAACTTAAATCTAACATTGTCCTCAATGTTCTAAAGATGAAACTAAAAGCATGAACAAGGAGAAACTGTTACCATTTGAAGCGAAAGAGTTAAGGAAAGATATTACCGTGTTGCATGAGATTGGGTTACCTCCCAAGAAGTGCTAAGTTTAAAGTCTTCAGCCAGACTTAGGAAAGGATTAGTCAACTCGAACCATAAAGTAACAGTCGAAATAACTGTGGGTCTTCAAAACGAAAAAGAGCTGACCAAAGGAAACTACCATAACCCAAGAAAGTGAACAAGAATAACATGCCCTTATATAGTTTCCTGATTAAGATATTTATATCTAATTGTGGTTCAGGTTCAGGGTCTATGAAAGGGTCTAAATAAAATATTTTCCTCGGATGCATTTCCTCATAGGTTGGATCCAAATTATTAGGTCCTAGAGTCTGGAAAAACTCAAATATGATGTTAGAAGCGCACAATAATAACCTAAATAACTGAGGATCCTCTAAGTCAATCAGATATGACTTACAAAATTGACCACAGTGAGAATAGTGGTCATTCTTAAGCAAATGTGTCGGTTCTAATTTCCTAAAGCATTTAGGTCTAGTCTCACAACTTAATATTCGACACATTTGGAATATAAACGTTCCCACAGTTGGAAGAAAACTATTTGGTGGGAAAACAAAGTCAATCTGGGGATCATAGCCTGGGCAAACCACATCAACCAGAGGATGGGTTTCTAACGACTGAACTTCTTCCTGGACATCATTAGGTTCGGGAAAACGAGTATGAAGGTAATCTTGTAAAATGGTTGAGGCACATATGTCAAGTCCCAAGTGAGGGACCTTTCTAAGAGTTAAAGGTAAGGCACTAGGAAGGTGATAATCACCCCCGAACTTAGAGTTTTCAGTGTCTCTAGATAAACCTCTAATTATTTCTTGAATTTCCGTATCTTCAGAGTCCTTAAAATATTCAAGAGATTCTTCTAAGTTATTATCAGGTAGTGCATCTTTACTCATCTCTACGGGTATATCTTCTTCATCTAATACTATTGTTTCTGAGTCGCTAGACTCTAAAACAGCATTTTCGGAATAAACCCGTTCCTCTAAACCACTATCGGCTTCGTAATCAAAAGGAAAAACTACATCGTCTAAAACGGTGGTATCCCTAATCAAATCCTCGTCCTTTTGAATAGGTGAATAATCATAAAAATTATTTGGATTTGAACTAGAAATAATATCATTATAAAGCTCAATTGGATTAATAGATTCCTGATCACTATGCCTACATATTTCAGATTCTTCATTACTACTATCCTCATCATCATAATAGTACAAAGATGATTGAACCTTATCTAAATAAGTAGTGTCTTTTATTCTAACCTCGTCCTCTAGTTTGGGAAAATAATCACTATTGATATCAAGGGTAGAATTGGAAACACTATTTTGGAAATTTAGATTATTTCGAGCAGCATTAGCTAACTGTTCATTTTCTGCCTCTAAACGTGCTTGAATTTCACTGAGCGTAACACTTATACTTTCACAAGTCTCATTGAATATCTTAGACCGTTGTGTACTCTCTTCTCTTGAACTAACTGCACGTTCATACTCCCTTCGAATTTGTTGGTAGGTTTCTTCTAGAGATTGAACATGTTTAGAAATGTCATAATCAGGACTAGTTTTTAAGTAATTTTCCAAAAACGCATGACTAGTACTATAATATTCCTGATTTTCTTGCTCGTAAGACCAATTCGTGTGTGGATAGTAATTAGGCTCACTATGGTATGAACCATAACCTTGAAAAGGTTGGCGTTCCCAACTACTATTCCCACCATGGTCATAAAACTGATGATGTCCATATTCAAATTCAGGTCGATACTCATTGTATTGGCTTCTATCATACCAGTTCGACATTCTTAATTGCAAGGGAATTCTACACAATCACAAACAAGGCCGACTCGACTCCACCAAAACAAACCTAAAGATTTCTAGCAAACAAAAAGCATGATGGCTCCACTTAGATTGTTTCTAGACCAGCTTCTATCTTTCGAAAGGGAATTCGTTGCAATTTGAGCAAACCCCTCTGGAATCAATCTGAGTCAAAGTAATTTGAATAAAGGCGAGGGAAGCTTAGTAGAGCTTTGATACCCAAGGCCTCACCGCTATCACAAGGCGGCGCAGTCACGCATTCAACTCACAGAAACCATCATGAACTTTGGAGTGTGCTTAAAAAGCAACCAATATTTTTCGAACGAGTTTCCTATTAAGCTCGTTACCCTATGCACACAAGAACTTCTCAACACTCTTTCAACGCTAGTAGAACTCCTCCATGCACACAAGAACTTCAATTTTGCTCGTGTTACAGTACACGTGCTCTGTTTTGGGTGTGTGAATCATCACGAATTTTCCAGCCAATTCCGATCGAATTCGATTCCCAAAATGTGTTCCTTAAGCTATATCACATCTTCCTACCAAGTTTGAGCCATTGAATCGCACCACAACACCTTCATTTTGTCGATTGAAATTCTGACAGTTGATGAACCAATTTTCCCGCCAAAAAGTTTATTTGAATTTGAGAAGAAGGTGTCCTGGTGGTGCCCCTTAGTAATTAGGTTACCCCTTATCCAAAAGCGAGAGTCCGAATAACACTTGTCCTCCGGGTGCCAAAATCAACTTTTCGAGCCAAATTTTCCAAAAATGTTTATTTCCTAAAAATACATAAAAACACAATATTAGTACAAAAATAGAGTTCCAACAATACTGACATTGAGGACAAATTAGACACAAAAATGTGTCTATCAACACATTTGGTATTTCGAGCCGAGTATATCTCGCCTATATATATCTCGAAATATGTGTTGGTAAGCTTTTCACTTCGATCAAGTTTATCTTTACATGGTGACGAAAATCATGCTATGTTTCAATCACTTTGAGAATTTCTCTGACGAAAAATGGTTTGTGAATAACAACTATATAATGTCCTCTGAGAATGTCTCAATGATTGAAATGAGATTTTAGATTACATAATCAATGATGGACATAAACATTGTTGTGGAAACACATTTATGTATAAGTCCTATTCCTTGAACCAAAGTTTGCGAACTTTGTTGATCAGGAGAAACTGGAAGTATGGCAAGTGCCAAATCCGTAAACTCAGTCCGCGAATTACCGAAGTTCTCAAACCCGAGAATTTCTGCTGGAGTTGACAAACTACTTGCATGAGCCAAGTTCGCGAACCGGCATAGTTCTCATCCCGAGAATTTCTACTGGAGTTTGCAAACTCTGACCGGTTGCTTAAGTCCGCGAACCTAGTATGCGAAGTTGAGAAGGTTATATATCTGAAGATGATTTCTGAACTTAAACTTATAAAGACTAAGGAATGCAGTTTGCAAAAAGTAGCTATAAAGTTCATGAACCGATCCAAGTGAATCAAATCATCTTTGTTTCAATTGTGTCTGGTGTAGTACATGAGATTTCCCTGCAACTGAACAACTCTCTTAACTAGTTCATTTGAAGTCATTTGAACTAGTTATGGTGAAGAAGAACATGGTTGATATGAAATGCTCATATGGATAACCTTTTGGTTGACTATTATTGAACCAACAATGCAAACTTTGGGTACGATTAACAAACCTAGAAGCATACAATCAATTGTGTATAACAAGCTAAGTTTTTGATCTAACGGTTGAGAAATATTAGCTTGAATCTATATCAGGTTTTCATCTAACGGTGAATATTGAATGCTTTGTTACTAAGCTAACATTGATTGCAAACCCTGATTTGAAAGACTATATAAAGGAGACATCTAGTATTGTGCAATACTAATCCCCGCACCTTACATGTAATACTAGTTTGCATACTAGAGTCGATTCTCCTTTAACGCTCTGGTTTTATTTTCTTAAACCGGGTTAACAACTTAAAGACTTCATTGGGATTGTGAAGCCTGACCGATACTACTTTTATCGTATTTGTGTAATCTGATCTTGCTCCTTCTATCGTACGAGTACAATCAGATTGATCGGCTTGAGATTTGATATCTCCGATAGGAAAGATATAAAATGTAATCACAAGCACTTCATCTCATCGTTTGTGATTCCATAACATCTTGTTTCGCTACCATACGATTAAGATGGTTGTGAGGTGATTGATTAATCTAGGTTGTTCTTCGGGAATATAAGACCGGATTATCAATTGGTTCATGATCACCTTGATTATTACCAAAAGACGGAAAAAAAACTTTCGGGTTTATCGGTGAGAGACAGATTGATCCTTTGATAGACTTGTCTGTGTGAGACGGATTTATTTATTGTCAAAGCCTGCGATTTTGGATTGTATCAACTCTTAGTTGTGGGTGAGATCAGCTAAGGGAAACATGTGCAATATCCTGCTAGGATCAGAGGCGTAGGAGCATAATTGTACCTTGAATTAGTGGGAGACTGATTGGGGTTCAACTACGGTCCAGTCCGAAGTTAGCTTGTAGTAGGCTAGTGTCTGTAGCGGCTTAATACAGTGTATGTTCAATATGTACTAAGTCCCAGGGTTTTTCTGTATTTGCTATTTCCTCGTTAACAAAATTTATGGTGTCTGTGTTATTTTATTTTACGCATTATATTGATTTATCTTTATAATTGAAATAATACAGGTTGTGCGTTAGATCATCAATTAGCATAATCCAACCTTTGGTTGTTTGATTATCATTGATTGATCCTTGGACATTGGTCCAAGTAATTCCTTGTGTTTGATTATTGACTCGCTGATTTTATTAGCTTGAGTAAATCAAAACAAGAGAGAGATATTAATTCTTTGAGATACTTTTACCTAGATTGAGTCTGAATGTCTAGTTGATTCTCTAGAAAGTATTTCGGAGTTAGTCCATTCAGATTGCTAAGCGAAATATTGGATGGTGTTGTTAGACCCTTGCTTTTTCACAAACCAACAGGTACGCATATGGCTATGGTTCCAGGACATGGATTACATATATGCAAGAGTGCATAACATGTTGTTGATGGTGGATTTTAGTTCAGGGCTAAAACTATAAAACCGGTCTTTTTATGCGCTGTCACCCTGCAAAGGGAAAAGCCGTTTAAAAAGTGATGAGTGCAGAAAACCTCTTCACTGTATTTGAAGAAATTCACATTATTAATTAGTACATTATTTGCCTAGTATTTTCCGGGATATGTTCTCAGCAGAACTCTCATTATTGACATCACATGACGATTGAATGTTCACTCTCATCAGAGTAGCATGAATCTGCCGAAGTGCCAATATATATATGTGCATGAAATACCCACACATGCTACATCACTCTCTGACAGAGAGAGTCTCGCATCGACGCGCTTTGGTTATCCCGATCGAGCATGCTTAATCTCCTTAAGGGAAATCTAGACTGTCCATATCAGTCTCAGAAACGATCGCGGCCACTCAAGTTGGTCGCACAATTCAACAAGCCTAGACGAACCCTAACAGGAGCAGGCGGTTCAACAAGCCTAGAAGAACCCTAGCAGGAGTAGGCAATCACCGCGATGACCACCGGCGGGCCCACTTATGCTCTAGCCGGTCGAACACACGCTATACTCCCAAACACCCGCCGAACGCCATCCTTAAAATAGGGTGGCCGTGTTGTTTTGGGAAAGGCTCGAACGAGCGAGACTGATCAGGTGAGTATCAAAATCATCACGAGCGTCCAACTTCGCCAACCTAGTTGGACGGCTTGGATTATCCCGCGATTGATCAGTGAAGCGCTAATGCACACATTGGCGGATCCGCTCCTCACATACCCGATCGTCTTTCTCACGGCAATTCCATGGAGCAATGAACGTCTGATCGAAACATGGCTGGCGTGATGCTTTAAAAGATCGAGTAAATTCCACTAGTGTCTTAAAACGATCACAACCATCCAACTTAGACAGCATATTTGGATGGCTTAGATCGCGCCCAGGACCATCAGGAACGTGCACATATGTTCAACGTCATCCCAACATGGGCCCCACATGGTCGGTCCTCCCAAAGGGGAAGTGTGGCTTTCCAAACCGTTTGGCCAAAGTCACGCGTGCGTGACTGTTTAAAAATTCTAATTAGGGTTTGCGGTGATGCATATCTGTCGTAGATCGATCGCGTCCATCCATCTTCGCCAGCCTAAACGGAGGGTGTAGCTATAGATTCAAGAGGTCCCAAGGATGTCGACGTGATCACCATGGTCCCACCTGTGCGTGTGACTGTCCGGCCTAGGCGAACCATGGCCAAGCGTCTCGAAACACATGCCCGAAGGTGACATGTCACGCGGCTTCCAAATCCTTTGCGGCAATGAATTTATGTTGCAAATAGATCACGACCGCTTATCTTTTCCAGTCAATTTGAGTGGCCTAGATCAAGCCTTCATAGGATTTATAGGTATAGACGTGCACAACAACAGACCACCTCCATGCGTGACCGGTCGGTCCCACCAAAATTAACACCCATGCTTGAATTCGATCAAGCCAAAGTGGGATGCTTGCGCACCTCTTAAAAACCCTAAAATTCCATCAACGGTCGTAGATATATGCCGTAAACAATCTCGTCCGTCCAACTTTGCCAGCTTGGTCGGACAACCTAAGTTAAAAGCTAGACGACCAATGAAGCACCTCGGTGATCACCGTCCTCCACTCTTCTACACGGAGTGATCAAACAGGGTATGGCTCGTCCATGCGGACTCCAAACGATCACTCGAAGATGGTTGGACGTGATGCTATTTTAAGACGCTTAATCCGCGACTTATTCGTTTAAGCTTTAAAACAACGATGCTTCATACGTATTGATTGTTTTCGATGCATTACATGCATCGAGTATACACGATATTTCATGAATATCAATTTTTTAAATAACTTAGTTATTTAACTTAGCACCGTATGCTATTTCCTGCGGTGGTTCCCATGATCCGCTCATTCGAGACATCAAGCATGTCACAAACTGGAGGATACTTACTGGGGTATAGGTCTAGAGGTTTACACCATGAAGCGTGAAACGCACCATTACAAGAACGTGTCAGGAAAAGGTGGACGATTAACAACGATGAGGGAATTGGGAAAAGGTGTGATCGTGTAACAATCAACACTCCTACACGACCCCACTACTCCATCACTTCACCTCCCCCACTTCCTATGAGATGAGGGTTGCGCTCAATGAATTGTATAAATAGGTCCTTCACCTATTTAAAAACAACATATAGTTGTCACAGTATCCAGAAAACACCCAGAACTGATAGCTTACATTGTGCAAGCCGGTTCAACATTCTGATACAAGTCATAAACAGCCAACACCTTCACAATCTCAACACCTTCTTCGCTTCCCTCCCTAAGATCAACCCTTCTCCTTCACCTTGTGATCGAATTGAATCTGGAATGACCATTTATTGGTTTAGGCCAGAGTCTTACAGATTGATTTCTCGAACCTAAAAGCATTCCCGTGCAGTGCATTTGTTTAAGGTTTGAACTCGTTTCTCATCAACACACCCCAAATTACCAAAAACAGTAGAATCAGTTTTCACCCACAAACACATGTTTATAATCCAATGTTGGTTAAGTGTTCGAAACTCTATTTGAATCATTGAAACTTTCTTAGAGGATGACAATAGTCGTTTTCACACACTATTAGCATCAAAACTATTTTCAAGTTATTGAAATAATCATAACGAAACATTCCAAGTCTACACCAAATGATTGTATCACACAAACCATGTAAGAAGTGACTCGACGATTTTCACATGATCATCTTTTGACTTTCGTCAAGAATATAAGATGAACTTGGTTGAAACAAAAGCTTACCAACAGATATTTCGAGGAATATGTAAGCGAGTTAAACTCAGCTCGAAATCTCAAATGTGCATAATCGAATACTATATAGTAATACGACTTTTGCCTCAATATAGGAGATATAGTAGAAATATATTTTCCAAATGATAGATGAGTTTTAGTCTCCACATACCTTTTGTTGATGAAGTTCCACAAGCTCTCCTTAGTAGTTCTTCGTCTTCAGTTTATGAAAGTCGTGATGTATAATGCTCAATTATACAATCTATCCTAGTCCGGGACATCACTATAAGTAGACTATAAAACAAGACTTATAGCTTTGATCACTAACATTGACAAACAAGCTTGAGATAGCAATACTTGCGCGTTTGACCGAGCAGTGCTCTAACGATCTCCCCCTTTGTCAATTTTAGTGACAAAACTATCAATACATATGTATTACAAAATAAATAAATTTTGTTGCTTCTCATCCAAATGCTTGATCTCCTTAGTTCTTCAACATTACTTGAAATCTTTTTCACTTCCAAGTACTCCAATGATTCTAAATGTGTTCAACTCAGCATCATAGTTGTTGAAGATACGTAGATATAACAATGAAAAACAGTTGCTCTCAATCATTGTTATACGGTGTCATGGTATTATTATACATCATCAAAGTCCAATTATATCACAACTTTGACAACAATACTACAGTGATATGTATCACTCCCCCTTAGTCAATACTTCATATCACAATGAAAACAACCCCCCTTACATAATGATCCGTAAACCATATGTATTTGTAGTGTGAACTATACATTAATTCTCTCCCTTTTTGTCAATATACATTGGAAAAGGTACGAAAACTAGTTGGATCCTCATGAAATTTTTATAGAGATACTTCATGACCAAAAGATAACAACATACCAACTTGTTTCGATGATTTCACACAGTCGAAACTTAATATATTCATCAAGGAGTTTATAAAGATACAAGATAACTCCTACAATATTCCACAACCGCACTCCCCACAAAGATTTGGCAATTAAGAACAAGTTCAATTAAGAACTCTCCCACATAAAATTTCATTCCCGAAAGAACAACAAGAGCGACCTTACTTTTACAAGAAAAGAAGGATTTCTTTGGACATTAATAAATCACATGAAACAATTATTTCTATCCAAAAATCTCAATTGAACTAAGAGAACTTACAGAGGAACATAGTACAAACACAAAGATGTGGATCAGGGAAAGACCAATACTGCGGAATAATCAGAGATTCATTCTATTTTTCATCACTATTTTTTCATCCTATCTTCCAACAATATTTGCATAATGACATAATAGGCATAAATTTTGTTGTCAAAAGTTTATTCTATCTTTTATCGATACTTCCACACCGAAATATTATAGAGTTAACTTTTGAGCATATATATGACAGTCAAGGTTCACGTATGTAAACAACATATACCATAAAAATTTGCAATATATATAGTAATAAAAATTAATACTGCAAAAATCATCTTCCAAATAACATAAAATTTAAGTAGATAAATCTAAAAACATTGCAAGATGACTATTTTCTATGTAGTTGCGTGTTCTGATATTACTTTGTTCTATCGTATTGAGTACTATTTTCCTTAAGATTTTCTCGATATTTAATCTACGATAGGTAAGATAAAAAGTAGTCACAAACATCTTCATCTCATCGTTTGAGATTCCACAATATCTTGTTCTGCTACCATACGGTTAAGATTATTGTGAGGTGATTGGTATTACTAGGCTGTTCTATGGGAATATAAGTCCAGTAAATCAATTGGTTCTGTTCACTTTGATTTATAAAAAGACGGATCAAAACTCATAGGTATTTCTGTGGGAGAAAGATTTATCTATTCAATAGACTTTTCTGTATGAGACAGATTTGTTTATCAACTCTTCGACTTTGGGTCGTAGCAACTCTTAGTTGTGGGTGAGATCAGCTAAGGTAATCAAGTGCTTAGAGTCCTGTTGGGATTCAGAGGTGTAAGGAACGCGAATGTACTTTGATCAGTGTGAGATTGGTTAGGGATCAACTACATTCCATTCCGAAGTTAACTTGCAGTTGGCAAGTGTCTGTAGTGGCTTAATTTATACATTATGGTGTTCAAATCTGGACTAGGTCCGGGGTTTTTTCTGCATTTGTGGTTTCCTCGTTAACAAAATTTCTGGTGTGTGTGTTATTTCATTTTCACATTTTATTTGTTTAAATAATTGAAATATCACAGGTTGTGTAGTTCAATCAATTAGATAATCCAACCTTTGGTTATTGATATAAATTTATTGACATTTGAATTTTGGGCATTGGTACCGTTCATGTGGTTTCTCATAATAATCAGGCTCACGGACTTTATCTGTTCAATTTGATGATTACAGAGATACAACTCTTGGGATTTGGTACCGTTCAAGTTGTTTCTCATAATAATCAGGCTCACGGATTTTATCTGTTCGATTTGAGAAACAGAGATACAACTCTTGGATATATTTCCATTGATTGAGTCTGATTGTCTAGTTGATTCTCTTGGAATTATATTGGAGTTTGTCCATACACATTTCCTAAACAAAATATTGGGCGTGGTTATTAGACACACGCTTTTTCAACTGGTATCATAGTAGGAAAGCACGTTTAAGACTTCGTAAGTTTGCAGTTGTAGCAATCTGACTCTATGGACAGAAGTGTTATCCATGTAAACGTACCGTCAGTCTTCAATGTCTCAAATTACTTAAGGTGGAAAATTGTTATGCGTCCCTTTATTTAAGCGCAAGATTTTCAATCATGGTTTATGTTTTTAATGGCTACAATCCTCCAATGGTTACAGTAGATTCTGTCTCTATTGCAAAGGATATTGGTAGATATGAACCTAACGAGATTCTTGCTGCAAAGCGAAATTCTGATGGTTTAAATATTATCATTCATGCCATTACCCAAGATCTTCAGCACCATGTGACTACATGCACTCGGTCTAAAGACGCGAGGGATATATTAGAAACTGTATTCGAAGGGAATACCACTAAAAAAGAAGCTTGGCTTAAAAACATAAATTATGATTGGGAAAACCTTCGTATGGATGGCGAAGATTCATTTGATGAGTTTAATCACAAAGTGTCTGAAATTGTTTGTTAGAGCATTGCTCGGTTGAACCCACCAAGCGTTCGTATGTCAAGTTTGGTTGTCATATTTTAGTGAATCAAAACTCATGTTAAGAGTCGCTTGATTATTTAATAGAGTCAACTTCGTATAGGTTATCTTGAAAGTATTAGGATAATGAGACATTTCAAGTATTGCGAAGACTTGAAGATGTGAAGAAGCAAGGAGCTACAACGACAATCATCCTTCCACTTGAGGTTAGTGATATTTGACTTGAACTGTTTCGTTCCCTAACATATCTTTCAAGTCGTGTATATTGAAAACAAAACTGTGAAGCATATTTGAACTATAGATAGACATAGTATTAAGGAATACAATACGAGGTTTATTGCTTAACCATTAAACTTTGTAGATAAGACATCGCCATAATCATTTGAATGTTATTGTGATTAT
This sequence comes from Papaver somniferum, assembly GCF_003573695.1. NCBI lineage: Eukaryota > Viridiplantae > Streptophyta > Magnoliopsida > Ranunculales > Papaveraceae > Papaver > Papaver somniferum. Next base: position 123,807,673 of record NC_039368.1, on the reverse strand, counting down.
GTATGGGTATAAGGTGAGGATTTCATCCTAGGGAACAATGTTTTACATGTGTTATAAGGAAGTGAGTTCATAAAAATGTTTGTGAATCGAAAAAGAAATCACCAAACGTTATTGGTTTTGTTATTCATTGCATATCTTATGAACAACCAATATGTGTGATTGAGTATAACCGTTCACGACTTGTTTGTGTTCTTGGTAGACTATTCACAAAGGCCTGACTTATGTATTGATATGACTTTTATTAGTGAAACCGATCTTAAGTAATCACCTGAGATGGTATGATCGGGTATGCGATTTTATGTCTGACCAAATATGGGAAATGGGAACCGATCATAGTAAGAGGTGCAGTACATCAGAAAGGGGAACCGATCCTAGTATGAGGTGCAAAAAGGTTTATAGCATAAAGGGGGACCGATCCTATGAACACGTGCAACACGTTTTTAGGCAAAGGGGAACCGATCCTATGGACATGTGCAACACATATAAGTTAGATATCATATATATGTGGGGAACCGATCCTAGTACCTAGCCAACCGAATTTTGACTATGCACAATACTCACATGGAAGGTAGAACCGAAATTTGTTTTGGTAGAACCGTTAAACCCATGATTGTGATTGAATGTTATTTGATCAATCACATAGTTCTTGAAAGTCAGATGAACCAATTCTAAACTTGTTTGGAAGTGTGGAAAATCGGTTTCAAGGTGTAAGTTTGAAAGAGAACTTACAAAGTAAGGATGTCGACATACTTTGAACACATGTTGTGAATGTTTATTTCTTTAATTATTCAAAGTTATTCCTTAATAGATAAGGGAAGAGAATCCCAGGATCGAAATATAAATAAGTTAAGAATTTTTTAATTAAGGTTATTAATTTCATTTTGTAGGGGAAATAAGAATTAGTAATGTGCATTTACTAATTAGAGATTTTCCGAGAGATTTCGATCATTATTTTTGGACAGAGGATTATGAAAACCGAATTTGTGCTTTAATGAATATCTTGAGAATATTTTCGGTTTTGGAAATTCCTCGGTGTCCAAACTTCCTTGTCTATAAATACTTCAAGTTTGCCTTTATAGCAAACTAATCCTTCGTAACAACAAGCTTCCTCTTTCTTGTGTTGTTACTGGTGTAGCCGCCTATTCGGAGAGTAGAGTAACCTAATTAGGCGAAATCTCTTACGGCCGCTCAGTTTAAAGTCTTCTTTGGGATTGAGAAGCTCTAGCGTGTACCGTTGGTGGGAAACCAGATAATTGCGGTTTATCTTTTGTTTTCATTGATTTGATTGACTAACGGTAGTTGAACATTGATTGCACCTAGTTTTTTTATGCTTGAGAATTTTCTCTTCTGATATAAGATTCACTCAAACTAATTCAGAGTTTCTACAGGGATCTTTAGACTGTTGTTAGTTCTAAATATGGTCTTCTGATAATCCATTGTTAAAAGACTCCTTTTTGTACGTGATTGATCACAAGAGATTCAAGTGATTGTGTGCAAGTTACTATTGAAGATCTAAGAAGATTTGAAGACGAAGAAGATACTGAAGATTTCTGATTTGTGGGTTCATAATCTTTGGTGTTTACAATACTTGTTTCGGTAAAAGAGGATCCAATTAATAATCGGTTTATCCTTGTGATATATTGGATTGATTAATTGAGTAGACCGACATCAACACAATTCTTTGGATTAATAGTGTTATTGGATTATTCTTAAACGATTACTTCGGTAATTGAACATAAGATAAATCTAAGGACCTGAAGAAGGATTTTATGTTAAGATAAACAGAAGAGCCTTTGTCCGACTCATATCACTTGGTTGAAGAGTGTTGATACCAAACATAATTTTTGTTCCTTTACTGTTTGGAATACGAGCAAAAGGAATTATTCCAAGTACGTGATTTATTTATAAGTTGGAGGCGTGGGAATACAGACGGAACTAAGTGAACTATAAGTTTAGTTGCTTGGTCTCAACTATACGAAGTTGGGTGTAATTTTGTGTAGCGGCTTAATCCCGAGAGTATTCAATTCTGGACAAGGTCCCGGGGTTTTTCTGCGTTTGCGGTTTCTTCGTTAACAAAATCTTGCCATGTCATTTACTTTATATTTCCGCATTATAATTGTTTTATTATAATTAAAGTAAATTATACAAACGTTAATTCTCATTTACTTGATAAGTGAATCATATTGTGTTTTGTTAAGTCCGAATCTTTTTATCAAGTAACATACTTCGTTGTTGTATTGTCTCGATATCGTATCCATAGACGATCACATGAAGTATGAACCGATTAGTTGTATTGTCTCGACTCAGTCCATAGACAATCACTTTCGGAGAAAGGACTTATAGGTAGGAAAAGTTTTAGCTTGAGGTATATTTGGGTACCTGATAAGTGCATAATTCATATGATTTCAGTGTCCATTCCATACTTGTTTTAGCTATTATTCTTGCATATTTTCTTATTATTACTCTTGTTTTTTCTTGTTTGCCTCTAGTAGGTGAACCATCCACAAAGGATCTACAAAGTGCTGAAAAGAGCTTTGAAGAGAAGTATTCCAAGTATCCAAGCGCCCAAGTCCAAGAGAAGGGCCAAAGACTTATCTTAACTCATTCAAATTAAGGATTTTTCATCATCATCTTGAATAGAATTTAAAGATAAAAAGAATGCAAAAATAATGAGGTCATTCCGAGTTCGGATGAAGAAGTTGTGGCCAAAGCAAGCTTTTATTGAATACCAGGACAGTGAAGTCCGCGAACTAGGTTCGCATACCGGGTTCGCAGACTTAATTCCAAAAATTTCTGCTGGAATTTGAAGTTTGCGGACTGGGTTCGCAAACTTAGGTAGTAGGAAATATGTATAAACTCCTTGGAAGGCCTAAGGGCATGTTTGGGAACGTTATTTCGTTATTTTGGGTCGGATTCTTGAATCGAACCCAATACGTGAATACCAAGCAATGTAAACCTATAAAAAGGTGTTAGGTTATGTAAAATGATATCACATCATTAGGTCACGAAATTGTAAGCTTGGAGAGAAGAAACATCAAAAACTAGGGTTTGGGAGCGGTTCCTCAATCGTAACGATATCTCTAAACTTTTCTTATATGTATATCATAGATGTTTCTACATTCATGAGTAGATAAACACCTATTGATTGAGGATGAATTCTAAGTTGTAAACTTTATTTGATTTAATATATGAATCTATTTTGATTTCTTCATATGATTATCGTTTGTATTTACTATTAAAATACTTATGATTGATTGATAGATTGTTTAGGTGGCCAACTAAATATATTTGTTAGTCTAATTTATTGCTAGTAAGGGTTAGGATATCCGTAATTGTTGAATAATTCCTTAAACAAGTAGATAACGCGAGACCTTGCAGAGGGATTCTAAAGCAATCGTGTGTAGACACAACCCTACCAAGTAGACCGAGCGTACGGAGTCTAACTACTAGGATCAAACCTAAATTCACAAAACCTAAAGCATTCAGTTGAGTTACACCTTGTTAGAGTACCTCAGGGAGACTCAGTTGAATAGAATCAGGTAACTAAGCGTACCTGTTATCCAGTGATTTAAGGAATTTTTGGAATAGCTAAGCGTACCTGTTATTCTACGGTTGGTGATAATATATGATTAATGACGAATAGATAAATATATTAACTCATTGACAGTTTATTAACGAAGAAGGATTCCTCAATCATATCTCTCTCTATTGATTATAATACAACTTTATTTGCTTTGATTATTTATTTTGTTCACAATCTAAAACAAAACCCCCCCTTTGTGACACTTTGACAACTAAAACTCACTGCTCTTCGTGGGAACGATCCTTACTTCCATTATATTACCAGTTAATTGTGTGAAAATAAGATTATTAATTTGTTGAGCCTACGACACCCATCAAATTTTGGCGCCGCTGCCGAGGAGCAGTTGGTAGCTTTAGTTATTATATTTATTAGTTTTAATCTTGTTTTTAGAATTTCTTTTTACTTTTTATTTTCGTTTTCTAGAATTTTGTTTTCAGGTACTTAATCTCTGGCACCGAAAGACTGGGAATACCAGAGGTGCGGAATTCAAACCCGTAAAGTAACGGTACTTCAAGCACGTCAGCAAACGCCGCAAGAAGAACCTTTTACATCAACAATGGTGAACGACGGTGAAAATCCTCTACCACCTCCACCTCCAGAAAGGAAGACGTTGAGAGATCTAACATCTCCATGTTTGGATTCTCAACCATTGTGTATTACTCTGAATGACACGGTAGAACTTAAATCAATTCTTCTTCATTGGGTTCCAAAGTTCAAGGGACTACCGGGTGAAGATCCTAATGACACCTACAACAATTTCAGAATACAATAAGAAGTATGAAGAAGAGTGATGATGACGATGATACAGCTATTATACAAGCTTTTCCATTCTCACTAGCGGACCAAGCAGAATCATGGTTATATTATCTCCCTTCCGTAAGTATTACCACATGGACCGGAATGAAAAAGTTGTTTCTAGAGAAGTATTTTCCTGCTTCTAATGCTGCAACTATTCGTAAGGATAACGGTACATTGTGCAAATTAGTGGAGACTTTTTGTATGGATATTGGAAGAGATACAAAATATTATTGGCGAGTTTTCCACATCATCAAATACCACCGCAATTAATTATCATACACTTCTATGAGGGATTATTACCGCATGAGAGGCACTTGATTGATGCTGCTAGTAGTAGTGCTTTGGATAATAAAACTATTGAGGAATCTACTATTTTGATTGATAGTATGGCTGCAAACACTCAACAATTTTACACTCGAGATTCTTCAACTGTTAGAAGAGTTAGTGAGATGGGGGATTAATCACAGATGGAACAACGAATGGGTAATGTGGAAAAGATGGTCCAACGGATAGCTTCTGCAGTTATTCCTACATACGAAGAAGAAGCTGAGGTAAATGCTATATTTCCTAATCAGATGCCAATGTATGACCCATACTCCAATAATTATAACGCTGGTTTGAAAGATCACCCTAATTTCAGTTATTCTAACAAGCAAGCAGCAACTTCTAATCCATATGCAAGGCAAGGTGGTTTTCAACAACAATTACAGCAACCACAACAACATAAAGAGCAGGATTATTCAATTGATGATAAACTGAGTGCTATGATGCAAGGTATTGCCTATTTGTTCCAACAAAGCCAACAGAAATCCGATCAAAATCAGTTAAAGAATGATGTGGCAATTAAAGATTTGCAAACTCAAATGGGGAAATTGGCTACAACAGTGGGTAAGTTGGAGGCACAAGCATCAACGAAGTTACCATCTCAACCGTTCGTGAACCCAAGAGCACACGTTAATGTGGTTACGTTAATGAGTGGAAGACAAACTGAAGAGCCACCTCAATAAAAAGAGGTTAGTAACGACATCGAAAAGGAAGTAGAAGAGGAAACTGTCCCAAAGGAAAAGCCAACCTCAAAATGCCAACCTAAGGACTCGGTTCCCACTTTTACCGTACCACCTCCTTTCCCTTGTCATTCCAAATCGAAGAAGCAAGCTCAATACAAGGAGATCAAGGATATTTTCAGCAAGATACACATCAACATTCCATTTATTGATTCTATCAAAACCGTACTCTGGTATTCCAAGGTTTTGAAGGATTTATGTACAAGGAAGGATAGGTTGGTTGCTAATAAGATTACTCAAGTAGGCGAAAGTGCTACAACAATGTTACTGAAGAAAATGCCTACAAAGTGTGAAGATCCTGGGGGCTTCGCAGTTCCCATTACCATTGGTAACCGACGATTCGAGCGTGCTTTTCTTGATTTGGGAGCTTCCATAAGTGTTATGTCAATCGATATGATTCTTTGAATCTCAGACCTTTAAAAGAGGAAAATATTACTATTCAATTGGCTAACAAGTCCAATATATATTCTAAGGGAGTAGTGGAGGACGTGTTTGTTCAAGTGAATCAGTTAATCTTTCCGGTTGATTTTTACATTGTGGATATGCACAATGGAGATAATTGTTCATCTACTTCGTTACTTCTTGGGAGACCGTTTATGAAGACTAATGAGGTTTCTTTACCTTCTATTGTGCAGGCACCGAAACTATAATTGAGCCGCTTCCAGACCACCTAAAGTACGCGTACTTAAGTGACAAATAAGAACTTTTGGTGATTATTTCAAAGAACCTCACCCCAATACAAGAAGAACGTCTACTTAGGGTTCTGAAAGAGCACAAAACGTCTGTTGGTTGGACAATTGCTGATATCAAAGGCATTAGTACATCCATGTGCATGCATAGAATCCTAATGGAAGATGATTTTAAGACGGTATGTGATGCTCAACGTATGTTTAACCCCCCAATGATGGAGGTCGTGAAGAAAGAGATCCTCAAATTGCTAAGTGTGGGGGTGATTTACCCAATTTCTAACATCAAGTGGCGCATGTCCTACCTAAGAAATCAGGTGTCACTGTTGTTAGAAATTAAGATGATGAACTTGTTCCTACAAGAGTTCAAACAGGATGGAGAGTATGCATAGACTACAGAAAGCTTAATGTCGTAACCCGAAAGGATCACTTTCCTTTGCCTTTGATTGATCATATGTTAGAGAGGTTAGCAGGACATTCACATTATTGCTTTTTGGACGGTTATTCGGGATAGAATCAGATTGTTATTGCATCGGAGGATCGAGAGAAGATTACTTTGACTTGTCCTTTTGGTACGTTTGTCTACAGACGGATGTCGTTTGGTCTTTGCAATGCACCTGCCACTTTTCAGAGGTGTATGATCAGTATATTTTCTGACTATATGAAACGCATCATTAAGGTATTTATGGATGATTTTAGTGTTTATGGTGATTCATTTGATTTTTTCTACAAAATCTTGAACTTGTGCTTAGAAGATGCATAAACACTAATATTGTTTTAAATTGGGAGAAATGTCCCTTTATGGTAAACTATGGAACAGTGCTCGGTCACATTGTGTCCTCTCGAGGGCTTGAAGTTGACGAAGCAAATATAGACTTAATAAGAAACTTACAATACCCCACTTCAGTAAGGGAAGTTCACTCTTTTCTTGGTCACACAGGTTTTTACAGGCGGTTTATCAAAGATTTCTCCAAAATCTCAATGCCGATGTGCAAATTATTGCAGAAGGAGGTTATTTTTTACTTCAAAAATGAGGGCAATGATTCCTTTGATAAATTGAAAGAACTGTTGACAATTGCACCAATTATCAAGTCATCGGGTTGGAGTTTGCCATTTGAATTAATATGTGATGCAAGTGACTATATAGTTGGAGACATTTTGGACCAAACAGTAGACAAGCTGTCTCATATGATTTATTATGCATCTAGGACCCTAAACGATGTACAAATCAACTATTTTACCACTGAGAAAGAATTTTTGGCTATAGTGTTTGCACTAGAAAAATTTAGATCCTATTTAGTGGGTTCAAAAATGGTTGTATATTCCGATCACGCAGCCCTTAGGTACCTACTGAAGAAGAGAGAAGCTAAACCAAGACTTATACGATGGATACTACCATTGCAAGAATTTGATTATGAAATAAAGGATAAAAGAGGTGTTGAAAATATTGTTGCGGATCACCTTAGTAGACTTGTTATTTCCGAAGAAGAACTTCCTTTACAAGATCGTTTTCCAAACGAACAACTTTTCTCAATTGAAGATTCAACACCTTGGTATGCGGATATAGTGAACTACTTGTTTACAAGACAAGTACCTAGTACAATGTCTAATTTTCAAAATCTTAAGCTTAAGAAAATAGCCAAGCAGTATGTGTGGAATGATCCCTACTTGTGGAAATACGGTTCTGATCAAATCATCTGCAGGTGCGTACCTAATTTTGAATTTCAGTCTATTCTTAACTTTTTGTCATACATATACGTGTGGTAGTCACTTTGGTTCTAAACGTACCGCTTTCAAAGTATTTGAAAGTGGATTTTATTGGCATGCCCTATTTGAGGATGCATATATTTTTTGCAAATCTTGTGATAGATGTCAAAGAACAGGCAATCTAGGTGCTCGAAATCAAATGCCACTCACACCAATTCTTGCAATAGAAGTATTTGATGTGTGGGGAATTGATTTTATGGGTCCTTTTGTCAATTTTAATGGAAAATTTTATATACTTCTTGCTGTGGATTATGTTTCGAAATGGGTAGAAGGTAAAGCCACCCCTACTAATGATTCTCAAGTTGTTTGTGAGTTTGTGAAGGAATATATTTTTTCTAGACATGGTACACCAAGAGTGGTTATCAGTGATGGAGGCTCACATTTTCAGAAATCCTTCCATGCTCTACTCATAAAGTACAACATAACACACAAGGTTGGTACGCCACATCACCCACAAACTAGTGGGCAAGCTGAAATCTCAAATCGTGAGATTAAATCCATTCTTGAGAAAACCGTGAACACTACACGGAAAGATTGGAGTTATAGGCTTAATGATGCACTTTGGGCATATAGAACTGCGTACAAAACACCGATTGGTATGTCTCCATATCGGTTGGTTTATGGAAAAGATTGTCATCTTCCGGTTGAACTTGAACATAAGGCATATTGGGCGATAAAGACGTGCAACATAGATTATGACAATGCGGGGAAACAAAGGAAGTTACAACTCAATGAGCTAGAGGAGATACGTAATGATGCTTACGAGAGTTCTCGTATTTACAAGGAGAAGACAAAAAAATTTCATGACAAGATGATTTCTCAAAAGAATTTTTTTGTGGGTCAAAACGTTCTTTTATTTAACATTCTTCTTCGATTATTTCCTGGGAAGCTAAGATCCAGATGGATATGACCGTATGTTGTTAATAATGTTTTTCCTTATGGTGCAGTTGAGATTACTAGTACGAAAACTAGAACAACTTTCAAAGTCAACGGCCATAGATTGAAGCCTTATTATGAAAACTTCTCTAAGTAGAATGTAGAAGTAATGAGACTTGGAAGATTTGCTCCCTCTGGAGGAGTAGCATCATTTGAATGCCAAGTCGGGCTGAGGACATTAAACTAAGCGCTAAATGGGAGGCAACCCATCGATTTTGTATCTCTATCCCTTTTTTTTAGTTTTCTTATTTTTGCATATCATATCTTGCATTCCCATCTTATATTTTACAAGTCTTAAATCTATAATGAAAGTTTTAACGAATTCTCGTCAGAAAATTCAGACTGCACACTTGTCAAGAAAATAGCTCTCGAGACTTCATACGAAGTCCGATTTAAGTGGTTGAACTCAAATTTTAAATAGGACAGACTAATCTTTATTTTCCAAAAAGAAAATATGTATTTGGAGTCTGTTAAGTTGGATCTATAGGCCTGGACATTTGAGTTTTGGTATTTTTTCAGAATTTTTTCAGATTGCATGTCAGTCAGTCCGGAGGTCATAAAAGTCAGAACATTTATCGAAACACTGTGTCCTTTTGATACCTTATATAAAAGACGTAGGAGAACAACTTTACTTTAGGATGATTTTCCTATTTCCCTACCCATTTGTACAGTTTCGAGTTTTTCAGGGTTGTTATGTCAGAAATTAGAGTTTTCGGTTTTGAACATTGAGGACAATGTTGAGTTTAAGTGTGGGGGAGCATTTAGTATCATACTTTACGCATATACACATAATAAATAATACTCCTTGATTTCTTGCATTCTTGAGACTTCATCTCTTTGAGTTAATTATGAGTTATTTAGGATGACACTCTAAACCATTTAAGGTTGAAACAGTTCTTACGGCTGTAGATTGAGTTCCACTTTATAGTTCTAAATTTTTTAAATATACATGTTCATAATTGAATGCGAAACTAAGCTATGGTAGTCATTTGAAATATTCATCCTCGTAATTAATCATAACTTAATCACTTTATTTTTATTTTTGCAGTTATATGTTTCTTTAAAGTGATTTGGTGGGATCCTGATACTGCCGTGGATGCTATAACAAGGTAATCATTGGTTGAGCATATAAAAGCACCTTAAGACATCTGTCTTACACTCATAAAGAGTGAGCCGGAAAAAATGAAAAAAACATATATATATATAAGGCTCCTCTTCATTTATCGACACTTGGATGGCAATATATGTGAAAAGTTGTCACAGTCTCCGTCGCCTAAGAAAGCGTGGAACGCAGAATCCAAGGAAACAATCACGTATTTTTTGAAAAGGAACATGCTCTTAGAATATCTAATCATGTAGTCGATAAAAATAAAAACCATATCATCATTATATAGCAAGTCAAAAAGACTATTGATGAGGTTCTTGACGCTTAGATAGAAGTATGTGTGAAATGTTGTCCCTGTCTCCGTCGCCTAAGTAAGCGTGGAGTGCATAATCCAAGGAAACTATCATATACTTGCTGAAAAGAAACATGCGCTTAGAGTATCTAATCATGTGGTCAAGTTAAATGGGTTCTTCTCTAATATTGCGTTATAAATAAAGATCCTTTGACGACATTCACACAAGTATTGTGGGCAACATCTTTCACTTAAGTCAACACTTCACTTTTCTATTTCCATTATCTTATTCATCCATGTGATTTCAGTACGCGAGTGTTGTGACAAACGTTGCAACAAGTACAATGACTATCTTAGTAAAGTTTTGCAATCAGGTTGAATGACATACGCAAGTAATTGCTTATGTGTGATGATTGGACTGTATGTGGGATGTTTGCAGCTAAAGAACATATGCAAACTAATTACTTGGATTTTTGCTTGTGTCTATCCTTAGTGGTTCTTCCAAGGCGATAAATTGGAGTAGGTTTTGTTGGTATACCTCTTGTAAGCCCTCACGAGACTATAACTCGTCCACTAGGGACACCTAGGGGTTTAAAAGCCTGTTATTCATGCTAAGAGTAACTGTATCCTCACGACATGGAGTTGTTGTATTTAGGATTAGTTTTATTTAGTGTTCTCGAGGACTAGCAAAAGCTAACTGTGGGGGAATTTGATAAATGCATAACCATTCCATACTTGTTTTAGCTATTATTCTTGCATATTTTCATATTATTACTCTTGTTTTCCTCTATTAGGTTAACCATCCACAAAGTAGCTAAAAAGTGCTGAAAAGATATTTGAAGAGAAGTATTCCAAGTATCCAAATGCCCAAGTCCAGGAGAAGTGGAAGAAGTGCGACGAAAAGGAGCAAGACACACATAATCAAGAGAAGGGCCAAAGACCGATCTTAACTCATTCAAATTAAGTATTTCTCATTATAATCTTGAATATAATTGAAATATAAAAAGAATGCAAAAAGAATGAGGTCACTCCGAGTTCGGATGAAGAAGTTGTGGCCAAAACAAGCTTTTATTGAATACCAGGACAGTGAAGTCCGCGAACTAGGTTCGCAGACTTAATTCCGAAAATTTCTGCTAGAATTTGAAGTTTGCGGACTGGGTTCGCAAACTTAGGTAGTAGGAAATATGTATAAACTCCTTGGAAGGCCTAAGGGCATGTTTGGGAACGTTATTTCGTTATTTTGGGTCGGATTCTTGAACCGAACCCAATATGTGAATACCAAGCAATGTAAACCTATAAAAAGGTGTTAGGTTATGTAAAATGATATCACATCATTAGGTCACGAAATTTTAAGCTTGGAGAGAAGAAACATCAAAAACTAGGGTTTCGGAGCGGTTCCTCAATCGTATCTCTAAACTTTTCTTATATGTATATCATAGATGTTTCTACATTCCTGAGTAGATAAACACCTATTGATTGAGGATGAATTTTTAAACTTTATTTGATTTAATATATGAATCTATTTTGATTTCTTCATATGATTATCGTTTGTGTTTACTATTAAAATACTTATGATTGATTGATAGATTGTTTAGGTGGCCAACTAAATATATTTGTTAGTCTAATCTATTGCTAGTAAGGGTTAGGATATCCGTAGTTGTTGAATAATTCCTTACACAAGTAGAAAACGCGAGACCTTGTGGAGGGAATCTGTAAAGCAATCGTGTGTATACACAGCCCTAACAAGTAGACCGAGCGTACTGAGTCTAACTACTAGTATCAAACCTAAATTCACAAAACATAAAGCATTCGGTTGAGTTATACCTTGCAAGCGTACCTCAGGGCGTCTCAGTTGAATAGAATCTGGTAACTAAGCGTACCTATTATCCAGTAATTTAAGGAATTTTGGTAATAGCTAAGTGTACATGTTATTATACATTTGGTGATAATCTATGGTTAATGACGAATAAATAAATATATTAACTCATTGACAGTTTATTAACGAAGAAGGATTCCTCAATCATATCACTCTTTATTGATTACAATACAACTTTATTTGCTTTAATTATTTATTTTGTTCACAATCTAAAGCAAAAAACCCTCTTTGTGACACTTTGACAACTAAAACTCACTGCTCTTCGTGGGAACGATCCTTACTTCCATTATATTACCAATTAATTGTGTGGAAATAAGATTATTAATTTGTTGAGCCTACGACACCCATCAGTACCCTCTCCTTTTCAATTGGTATCAGAGAAGGCAAACACGAAAAGATCTGACAATCTTTTTTTGGTGCGATCCAACCTATAAGAATGAATATAATGAATGATTAAGTTAACATACCACCAAGATTTAATGGTACCAATTATCCATTATGGAAATCGTCTATGAAAGCCTTTCTTCAATCCCGAGATTCTAATACATGGTTACTAAACGAAGAAGGATATCAACGTCCGATAGACTATTCAGAGTCAGAGTTTAAATGCTTAGCGTCCTATACTCTTGAAGAAATAATTCTTGCAAAGCAGAATTCTGATGGTTTGAATGCCTTCATTCATGCAGTTAGTCATGATATTCTACATCATGTACTTGCTTGTAGAACTTCTAAAGAAGCATGGGATATTCTTGAGACTGTATTCGAGAGAGATGAATCTGAAAAAGAAGCTAGACTTCTTTCCCTTTCATCTGAATGGAAACATCTCAATATGGATGATAACGACACTTTCTTGGAGTTTAACTTTAAACTTTCTGAGATTGTTAACGCATCTTTTTTCCTTGGAAAGGCAATACCTGAAAAGGAAACAGTATGCAAAATTCTCAGATCGTTACCATTCAGATACGAGTCTAAGAAACATGACATAATAGAAGAAAATGATCTTTCTACACTATCTCGTAGCTCTCTTGTAGGAAAGTTAAAGATCTTTGATAGAAATTTTTTTCTGAAGAATCAAACTGAGAAACGTTGATAAGAGATAAAGGCACCCGTTGAAAAGGATCTTGACTCAACTATTGTGCTTCTAGCGCAACAGATTAAGAAATCTTATCTATTGATAAACATGTTCCTAATACATTATCAGTTTTTCATAAAAAAGGGTAATCATGAAGTTCAATACTTCAAGTGCCGAAGATTCAGACATATGGAAAAACATTGTTCCAGCAGAAGAACTCGAAAGTGAAATAGGGCACACGTCTCCAACCTAGATGATATTCCGGAGGAAGAATCTGATGAAGAAATATCCAATTGCAATGCACTTCTTTCCAACTCTAACTGTGATGATTCTGGTGACTCTAATCAACTCCTAGAAAAACGTGAGCTGGGAATTAAGGAAAATGAAAGGTTAGGCCTGGTACTTGAAAACCTTTTAAAGTTACTTTCAGATAAAACCTGTATCGTAAAATCTGAAAAACAAAAATTTGGTGAAATACCAAAAGTATCAGAAACTAGTACTTATGATAATAAAACATCACGTTCTTTAAATAGAGGAAATAACCGCACCACAATCTCTCGTGCAAACCTCCATCAAAATAGATTTATCAAGACTTTTCTTAAGGGGATAAATTATTTGAAGGTTGATAAGTTTATTAGATCTCAAAAATAAATTCCAAAATCATGCAATCATAAGAGAAACAAAGAACGCAAGGAAGCGTAGTCTACTGTTCTTATAAGTCATCCAAAGGATGTCTTTGTTACCTATGGTGAGAGTAATTCTCAACTCAACACAAACTGATTGTGTTGAAGAATGCATCCTCACTTATTGCGCAAAATTATGATTGTGAGGAAGCATAAATCTGGGCAGGTTGTTCATGACTGTTTCTTAGTTGAAAAATATTAGATATCTTTTATTTTTGGGAAAAATGGTTTCGGTTTCCATAAACCAAATTATTCCTTGAGTTTCTCCCATCTTATATATCTTCTTCCGGTCCGAAAGAAGTATCTTATTTCAATGGAGAAATCGGAAAAAGAAGGATCATATCTTGGTGATTTAGCACTTTGTGCATCAGTTATGACTCAAACTCATGATGTTCCTCTTCATGATAACTCTCAATACTCTCTAAGAAAATAGATTCACTTTGTTAAAGGTTGTATTAGATATCATGAACTGATGATAAAGGATTCAAAATAAGTACTAGCTAATCTCCATTCTCACTGCTGGAGATGAACAAATCTATTGAAAGGGGAAGTGCTCAAAGTAATTTGAATCCAGTTTTTGAAAGCAATCTTCACAAAAACTGAGAGAGAAAAAATGGACACTAATTTTTGATTTCTTTCATTGATTGTATTAGTCTATTATGAATAAAATTATTTGATTTATAATTTTTCTCGTGATAGTGTTCGGTTTACACAGCTTGTGCTTGAATGTTTTTATCTTATTGCTATGTATATTTATAGGATGTTTGATTTCGATTTTACTACCTTAATATTCGATCTCATATATTGTGAACCCTTGTGGTTTGGGTGACTATTTGATTTAGCAGGATGAAGTTCTAGCCCATATTGGTAGGCTTTATCAAAGAATCATGAGGGGTTCTGGTAGAAACAATATGTGAAAAAGTCGCAATATGCTGAATCGATTTTGGTTTAGCATAAAAGCATATGTGTTTCGACGGATTTAAACTTTTGCTTGCAATTGTTAAAACCGATTTTCAACCTTTCTCTGGTAAAGGTTGGTTATTGTTATTCTTTTTTTTTTGCATAAGGATGACAACATAATGATATTTTGATATCAATTCTCCCTGGACGAAGATGCAATCATATTGGAGAAGTTGATGCGAAATTTGAGGTAACAATCTTGTTAGTTAATTGTTTTCCTGTTTAAGAAAAGATTGAGTTTATATAATAAATTATTATTTTATAATTTGGAAAATCGATAAAGCCTAAGTTTATATTATGTATATTTATTGCTTTTGCTTAACAAAGAAGTGTGTGATTCAATTGGTTTTGGTTAAGAAAAACTATTTTTATCTTGCTTTATTGTGTAGTATCAATTGTTTAGGCTTACAAAATTTTGGTGCAATTGCGGTGTTTTAATGCTTATGTTGTTTCAATTGCTTCCGGTTGAGGTGAATAATTATGCAAATTGATTATGTTGGTTTGTATGAATTATTTATGGATTAACGAAATAAAAGGATCGCGGGATGAGTTGTTTAGTCCAATCCGATTCTGGATAACAAAAACTAAGTTAATTATGATCTTAGTTAGACTTATCGAAGTGAGGTTTCGATTATTCAAGTCTAATTGAATGCCTTAATAAGAAATGCTAGTTAACTAACCTAGTACTTGTCTTGTTTAAAATTAAAAGGTCTAAGTTTAAGGATAATTATAACTTGATGAGAAAAATAGAGTTATCTTTATTTTGGTCTTATCGAAGTAAGCGGTTGTTTTTGAACAATCGGTTTAGAAAAGGGACTAAGGTGCTTAGTTAATTTTTGTTTTGCTAAACTAAATGGGAATTTTTTTTACGAACAATTGTTTCCTTGGTAAAATATCAAAATAAAACTACTTGTAGTTTCGGTTTTGATATTGGTTATCAGTGGAACCCTCGTGCCTAACTCTACAGGTTGCAAGTCTATTTTGAGATTTGTAAGATTCTTTTCGTGTTGTCCTATATTTTTTTGTTTCTTTGTCATTTTGTGACAAAAAGGGGGAGAAATATATGGATTAAACAAGTGATACTGGAATTCATTTTATATTGATTGGTATCGTTAAGGAAAAGAACATTGGTTCTTAAATGTTTTATCTAAACGAAAGAGTGAAGGCATAGACTAAGGGGGAGTAACATGTCATATGAATTGGTATAAAAAAGACGTGCGGATTAAATATATACCTATCTTCCTTAGGGGGGGTATTAGCTTTGTTATTATAATGTCAACATCGGTATTTTCAAGGATTGAATGTAAGCAGTTATTGTGCGGTTGAATAGGGAATCAAGTGTATGTGTAATGAATTGTTGTAATTTGTTTATCCATATGATGTAAGAGTTTTGTCACTAAAAATGGCAAAGGGGGAGATTGTTAGAGCATTGCTCAGTTGAACCGACCAAGAGTTGGTATGTCAAGTTTGGTTGTCATATCTTAGTGAATCAAAACTCATATTAAGAGACGCTTGATTATGTACTAGAGTCAACTTCGTATAGGTTAGATTGAAAGTATTAGGATAATAAGACCTTACAAGTATTGCGCAGACTTGAAGATGTGAAGAAGAAAGGAGCTACAATGACAACAATCATCCTTCCACTTGAGGTTAGTGATAGTTGACTTGAACTGTTTCATTCCCTAACGTATCTTTCAAGTCGTGCATATTGAATACAAAACTGCGAAGCATATTTGAACTCTAGATAGACATAGTATTAAGGAATACAAAACGAGGTTTATTGCTTAACCATTAAACTTTGGAAATAAGACATTTCTATAATCATTTGGATGCTATTGTGATTATGTATGGGTATAAGGTGAGGATTTCATCCTAGGGAAAAATGTTTTACATGTGTTCTAAGGAAGTAAGTTCATAAACTTGTTTGTGAATCAAAATGGAAATCGCCAGGCGTTATTGGTTTTGTTATTCATTGCATATCTTATGAAAAACCAATATGTGTGATTGAGTATAACCGTTCACGACCAGTTTGTGTTCTTGGTAGAACTATTCACAAAGGCCTGACTTATGTATTGATATGACTTTTATTAGTGAAACCGATCTTAAGTAATCACCTGAGATGGTATGATCGGGTGTGTGATTTTATGTCTGACCAAATATGGGAAAGTGGAACCGATCCTAGTAAGAGGTGCAGTATATCACAAAGGGGAACCGATCCTTGTATGAGGTGCAACAAGGTTTATAGCAGAAAGGGGAATCGATCCTATGAACATGTGCAACACGTTTTTAGGCAAAAGTGAACCGATCATATGGACATGTACAACACATGTAAGTTAGATACCATATATATGTGGGGAACCGATCTTAGTACCTAGTCAACCGAATTTTGGATAGCTAGTGTGACTATGCACAATACTCACATGGAAGGTAGAACCGTTAAACCCACGATTGTGATTGGATGTTATTTGATCAATCACATATATCTTGAAAGTCAGATGAACCAATTCTAAACTTGTTTGGAAGTGTGGCAAATCGGTTTCAAGGTTGAAACTGTGAAAAAGAACTTACAAAGTAAGGATGTCGACATACTTTGAACACGTGTTGTGAATGTTTATTTATTTAATTGTTCAAAGTTATTCCTTTTAATAGCCAATGAAAGAGAATCCCAGGATCGAAACATAAATAAGTTAAGAATCTTTTAATTAAGGTTATTAATTTCATTTTGTAGGGAAATAAGAATTAATAATGTGCATTTACTAATTAGAGATTTTCCGAGAGATTTCGATCATTATTTTTGGACAGAGCATTTCCAGGAATTATGAAAACCGAATTTGTGCTTTAATGAATATCTTGAGAATATTTTCGGTTTTGGAAATTCCTTGGTGTCCAAACTTCCTTGTCTATAAATACTTGAAGTTTTCCTTTCTAGCAAACTAATCCTTCATAGAAACAAGCTTCATCTTCATTGTGTTGTTACTGGTGTAGCCGCCTATTCGGAGAAGAGAGTAACCTAATTAGGCAAAATCTCTTACGGCCACTCAGTTTAAAGTCTTCTTTGGGATTGAGAAGCTCTAGCATGTACCGTTGGTGGGGAAACTAGATAATTACGGTTTATATTTTTTTTTCATTGATTTGATTTACTAACGGTGGTTGAAATTTTATTGCACCTAGTTTTTTAATGCTTGAGAATCTTCTCTTCTTATATAAGATTCACTCAAAATAGTTCAGAGTTTCGACAAGGATATTTAGATTGTTGCTAGTTGTAAAGACGATCTTGTGATAATCCATTGTTAACAGAGTCCGTTCTGTGCGTGATTGATCAAAATATATTCAAGTGATTGTGTGTAGGTTATCATTGAAGATCTAAGAATATTTGAGGACGAAGAAGATATTGAAGATTTATAATTTGTGGGTTCATAATATTTGGTGTGCACAATACTTGTTTCGGTAAAAGAGGATCCAATTAATAATCGGTTTATCCTTGTGATAGATTGGATTGATTAATTGAGTAGATCGACATCAACACAATTATTTGGATTAATAGTGTTGTTGGCTTAATCTTAAACGATTACTTCGGTAATTGAACATAAGATAGATCTAAGGACCTTAAGAAGGAGTTTATGATAAGATAAACATAAGAGACTTTGTCCGAATCATATCACTTGGTTGAAGAGAGTTGATACCAAACAGATTTTTTATTCCTTTACTGTTTATAATACGAATCAAAGGACTTGTTCCAAGTACGTGACTTATTTATAAGTTGGAGGCGTGGGAATACAGATGGAACTAGGTGAACTATAGGTTTAGCTGCTTGGTCTCAACTATACAAAGTTAGGTGTAATTTTTTGTAGCGGCTTAATTCTGAGAGTATTCAATTCTGGACAAGGTCCCGGGGTTTTTCCTGCATTTGCGGTTTCCTTGTTAACAAAATCTTGTTGTGTCATTTACTTTATATTTCCGCATTATAATTTTTTATTATAATTAAAGTAAATCACACAAACGTTAATTTTATTTACTTGATAAGTGAATCCTATTGTGTTTGGTTAAGTTCGAATCTTTTTATCAAGTAACATACTTCGTTGTTGTGTTGTCTCGATCTCGTATCCATAGACGATCACACAAAGTGTGAACCTATTAGTTGTATTGTCTCGACTCAGTCCATAGACAATCACTTTCGGATAAAGGACCTATAGGTAGGAAAAGTTTTAGCTTGAGGTATATTTTGGTACCCTTGCCTTTTCATTGTTAATGCATCTTTTGCATTATGTAAGTGATAAGACGAGGGTACCCAAATATACCTCAATCTAAAACTTTTCCTACCTATAAGTCCTTTCTCCGAAAGTGATTGTTTTTGGCCTGAGTCGAGACAATGCAACTAATCGGTTCACACTTCGTGTGATCGTCTATGGATACGAGATCGAGACAATACACACCCAAAGTATATTTACTTGATAAAAAGGTTCGGACTTAACTAAACACAATAGAATTCACTTATCAAGTAAATAGTAATTAACGTTTGTGTGATTTACTTTAATTATAATAAAACAATTATATACGGAAATATAAATTAAATGACACAGCAAGATTTTGTTAACGAGGAAACCGCAAACGCAGAAAAACCCCTGGACCTTGTCAAGAATTCAATACTCTCAGAATTACGCCGCTACACAATATTACACCTAACTTCGTATAGTTGAGACCAAGCAACTAAACCTATAGTTCACCTAGTTCCATCTGTATTCCCGCGCCTCCAATTTACAAATAAGTCTCGTACTTGGAACAATTCCTTTGGTTCGTATTCCAAACAGTAAAGGAACAATAAATCTGTTTGGTATCAACTCTCTTCAACCAAGTGATATGAGTCGGACAAAGGCTCTTATGTTTATCTTAACATAAACTCCTTCGTTAGGTCCTTAGATCTATTTTATGTTCAATTACCAAAGTAATCTTTAAGATTTTGTGATCAACACTCTGAATCCAAAGAATTGTGTTGATGTCGATCTACTCAATTAATCAATCCAATTCTATCACAGGGATAAAACCGATTATTAAGTGCCTCTTTTTACCGAAACAAGTATTCTGCACACCAAAGATTATGAAATCACAAATCATAAATTTTCAATATCTTCTTCGTCTTCAAATCATCTTAGATATTCAATAAACACCCGCACACAATCACTTGAATCTCTTGTGATCAATCACACACATAACGGAGTCTATTAACAATGGATTATCTCAAGATCATCTTTAGAGCTATAAACAGTCTAAAGATCCATATCGAAACTCTGAACTAGTTTGAGTGAATCTTATATCAGAAGAGAAGATCCTCAAGCATAAAAAAACTAGGTGCAATCAAAGTTCAACCACCGTTAGTCAATCAAATTAATGAAACCAAAAGATAAACCGCAATTATCCAGTTTCCCACCAACGGTACTAATAGAGATTCTCAATCCCAAAAAAGACTTTAAAACGAGCGGCCGTAAGAGATTTCGCCTAATTAGGTTACTCTTCTCTCCGAATAGGCGGCTTCAACAGTAGAAGCACAACAAGAGGTAGTTTGCTGTTACGAAGGATTAGTTTGCTAGAAATGCAAACTTCAAGTATCTATAGACTAGGAAGTTTGGACACCAATGAATTTCCAAAACCGAAAATATTCTCAAGATATTCATTAAAGTACAAATTCGGTTACTATAATTCCTGTAAATACTCTGTCCAAAAATAATGATCGAAATCTCTCAGAAAATCTTTAATTAGTAAATACACATTATTAATCTTTATTTTCCTAAAAATGAAATTAATAACTTTAATTAAAAGATTCTTAACTTATTTATGTTTTGATCATGGGATTCTGTTCCCTTAGCTATTAAGGAATAACTTTGAACAATTAAATAATAAACATTCACGTCACGTGTTCAAAGTATGTCGACATCCTAACTTTGTAAGTTCTCTTTAATACTTACAACCTTGAAACCAATTTTCCACACTTCCAAACAAGTTTAGAATTGGTTCATCTGACTTTAAAGAACTATGTGATTGATCAAATAACATTCAATCACAAATCATGGGTTTAACGGTTCTACCAAAACAAGTTTCGGCTCTACCTCCATGTAAGTATTGTGCATAGTCACACTAGCTTTCTAAAATTTGGTTGACTAGGTACTAGGATCGGTTCCCCACATATATATGGTATCTAACTTGAATGTGTTGCACATGTCCATAGGATCGGTTCCCCTTTGCCTAAAAATGTGTTGCACATGTCCATAGGATCGATTCCCCTTTCTGTTATAGATCTGTTGCACCTCATACAAGGATCGGTTCCCCTTTATGATTTACTGCACCTCTTACTAGGATCGGTTCCCTTTTCCCAGTTTTGGTCAGACATAAAATCACAAACCCTATCATACCATCTCAGGTGATTACTTAAGATCGGTTTCACCAATAAAAGTCATACCAATACATAAGTCAGGTCTTTGTGAATAGTTTTACTAAGAACACAACAAGTCATGAACGGTTCTACTAATCACACATATTGGTTGTTCATAAAATAAGCAATGAATAACAAAACCAATAACACTCGTCGATTTCCTTTTTGATTCACAAACCAAGTTCATGAATTTACTTTCCTTATAACACATGAAAACATTGTTCCCTAAGAATAAAATCCTCACTTCATACCTATACATACTCACAATAGCATTCAAATGATTATGGAGATGTCTTATCTGCAAAGTTTAATGGTTAAGCAATAAACCTCGTATTATATTTATTAATATGTATATCTAGAGTTCAAACATACTTCGCAGTTTTGTTTTCAATATGCACGACTTGAAAGATAATTTAGGGAATGAAACATTTCAAGTCAAATATCACTAACCTCAAGTGGAAGGATGATTGTTGTCGTTGTAGCTCCTTGCTTCTTTACATCTTCAAGTCTTCGCAATACTTGTAATGTCTCATTATCCTAATACTTTCAAGATAACCTATACGAAGTTGACTCTAATACGTAATCAAGCGACTCTTAGTATGAGTTTTGATTCACTAAAATATGACAACCAAACTTGACATACCAACGCTTGGTGGGTTCAACCGAGCAATGCTCTAACAATCTCCCCCTTTGTCAATTTTAGTGACTAAACTCTTACATCATATGTATAAACAAATTACAAGAATTCATTACACATACGCTTGATTCCCGAATTTAACAGCACAGTAATCTGCATACATTGAATCCTCAAAAATGTCGATGTTGACATTATAATGACAAAGCTAATACTCCCCCTAAGGAAGATAGGTAGATATTCAATCCACACGTCTTTTTTATACCGCTTAATATGACATGTTACTCCCCCTTAGTCTTTGCTTTCACTCTTTCGTTTAGATTAAGCGTTAAAGTACCAATGTTCTTTTTCTTCAAGATACCAATCAATATAAAACCAATGACAGTATCACTTGTTTACACCATATGTTTCTCCCCCTTTTATCACAAAATGACAAAGAAACGGAAAAATTGAGGACAACACGAAAAGAATCTTACAAATCTCAAAAAAGACTTGCAACCTGTAGAGTTAGGAACGAGGGTTCCATACACCATGTTCTGATAACCAATATCAAAACCGAAACTACAAGTAGTTTTATTTGGATATGTTACAAAGGAAACAATTGTCCGAAACAATTTTTCTATTTTATTTTATCAAACCAAAAATCAACTAAGCACCTTAGTCCCTTTGCTAAACCTATTGTACAAAAACAATCGCTTATTCGATAAGACCAAAATAAAGATAAATCTATTTTTCTCATCAGGTTCTAATTATCCATAAACTTAGACCTTCAATTTTAAACAAGACAAGTACTAGGTTAGTTAACTAGCATTTCTTGTTAAGGCATTTGATTAGACTTGAATAACCTAAAACTCACTTCGACAAGTCTAACTAAGATCAATATTAACTTAGTTTCTCTTATTCGGAATCGAATTGGATTAAACAACTCATCCCGTAAACCTTTTATTTCGTTAAGCCATAAATAATTCATACAAACCATATAAATCAACTTGCAAAATTATTCACCTCAATTGCACCGAAATTTTGCAAGCCTAAACAAGTGATACCACACGATAAAGCAAGATAGCAATAGTTTTCTTAACCGGAACCAATTGAATCACACATAATCCATACACACATAATGGAATAAACATCAATTTTACCGAAATTTTGTTAAGCAAAGAAATAAATATATATGAAATAAACTCAATCTTTTCTTAAACAGGAAAACAATTAACTAACAAGATTGTTACCTCAAATTTCACATCCACTTCTCCAATATAATTGCGTCTTCGCCCAGGCAAAATTGATATCGAAATATCATCATGTTGTCATCCTTATGCAAAAACAAAAGAATAACGACAACCAACCTTTACCAGAGAAATGTTGAAAATAGGTTTTAACAATTGCAAGCAAAAGTTGAAAACCGTCGAAACACATATGTTTTATGCTAAACCAAAACCGATTCAACATATTGTGGCTTTTTCACATATTGTTTCTACCAGAATCCCTCGTGATTGTTTGATAAAGCCTACCAACATGGGCTAGAACTTAATCCTGCTAAATCAAAAAGTCACCCAAACCACAAGGGTTCAGAACATATGAGATTGAATATTAAGGTAGTAAAACCGAAATCAAACATCCCATAAACATACATAGCAATAAGATAAAAGCATTCAAGCATAGCCTATGTAAACCGAAACCTATCACAAGAAAAATTATAAATCAAATAATTATTCACGCTAGTTTTATTCATAATAGACCGATACAATTATTGAAATAAATCAAAAATTGATTTCTATTTTATTAGATTAAGTATTAGAGAATATAAATTAATCTCTGGTGGTGCTCTTATTGTTCACTGAGGTCACTTTAGTGTTCAAACTCTTAAAGCATGTCTCAAGAGACTTGTCCGCACCCATTCTCTGTTTTTCGAGAACTTCAAGTTGAAGCTTCAAATCTCCAAGTTCACCTTTCATCTCTTTTATTTTATCTATTAGTTCACCCCGATCTTGAACCAAAGTAGCGATATTCCTATAAGTTCTTCAAACTCATGCATAACGTTACTCATACCATCAGTGGGAAACCACTTGGTAAAATCTGAATCATTGATAGAAAAAAGACATGATTATTCTTGAGATATAATAGAGTTATGACCAGGTTCGATTCTCGAGATAGTCTTCCTGATTCTTCGACATGGGACGAACCCTTGACAGTTTCTTACTTTTTGTGTTTCCCTTCTATCACTCCTTGTAACACTGCGAGTTATAGGAGACATCCTTATCAAGGAAAGACAATAAACCAAAGAGAAGATTTTTTGAAACAAGGTTTTCGAAAATATACACAAATATGTTTTTGAAAATATACACAAATATGTTTTCGAACTTCTCTTTTTATTGAAGGGTAGAATCAAAAAACATTCCATAAATATCTCCTATTACCGAAAATAGGAACTAGCATTAACACATGCCCTTGTTTTTATGTGCTTTTATCATACAAAATTAAGAGCACAGAAAGGGATGAGAGTACACAATTTCGATACAACTAAGCTGCATCGTAGTAAGCTTTTTCTAGCTTACATCGAATGCCAGAAACAAGGTTCATATTTCTCTTCGGGAATTTCTGCCCAAAATAATTTCTCCCAAGACGATGATCTTTTCTAATTCTAAAGATATGATCATGTGGAGAAACTGTACTAATGTGATAATTTTCAGAGATAAATAAATCTCTCTTAATTCTTTCGATGAGATTTTCATAAGATTTTCTCATTCTAAGGACTTCCTTATTATCCACATTAGTTTGATTGTCTGAAACAACTATCAGAAATTCCTGATTGTTTCTTTTGGCAGTGATTCTCCCTTTCCCTTCCTTATGGAGTCGTTCTTCATCAAAACACTTGTTTCGATATGGGTGAGGAGGAACCTTTTTCCAGAAGCGATCATCAACCCTTTCCTCTGACTCTTTTGAGTTGATTTTATCGGGGTGTGGTATAATCTGTCTTTCTACTGAGGAATGATCTTTCAGTTTTTTAAGACAAGAAACTTCCTTCAAAAATTTTACCACCGTATGTTGAAGAAGTATAAGTTTCCTGTCAATTGGATGAAAGTTGTATTACTTAAGATCACCATCACGGAATCGGTTCAAAGTTTCCTTTTGACAAGATTTCGCTTGATCATCAATAGATCTTGAAGATGGTTTCTCACTCTCTTCTAACTTGATGTAGTTAGGCAAACTACCATCATCTTGATTTGTTTCAGATGTGATTAAACCGGTTTTATCACAGTCTGTAAAACTCGAGCAAGGACTTTTAGTTTTCTTATCATAAGAAATCACAACATAATCATTAGTTAGAATCATAGGATGTGTCTCTTTAACTGTAAGAGATCTAACATGAGCTTCTAGTTTGACAGTGAGATCAATTTTATCTTTGGCTAAACAATTCAGTTGAATGTTTTTTCCTCTGATCTCCTGTTTAAGAAGATTTGACTCTGTCTTCAACATTAGTACTTTAGAAGACAAAGATTGTATAGGCTTTAGGAGTTTTACCAACTCATTATCATTTTCTCTTTCATCAGAGATAGACATAGATGTTTTCGTAACTCTTGGATCATGAGTCAATGAAGTAGTAACATCTTCAAACTTTGACTAGTCATACTTTGATACCAATTCAAAAGACGAAGGTACCCAAATACACCTCAATCCAAAACTTTTCCTTCATATAAGTCCTTTCTCCGAAAGTGATTGTCTATGGACTGAATCGAGACAATGAAACCAATCGGTCACACTTCGTGTGATCGTTTATGGATACGAAATCGAGATACACAACAACAAAGAATGTTTACTTGATGAAAAGGTTCAGGCTTAACCAAACACAACATGATTCACTTATCAAGTAAATAGGAATTAACGTTTGTGCGATTAACTTTAGTTATAATAAAACAATTATAATGCAGAAAATAAAAGCAAATGATACAGCAAGATTTTGTTAACGAGTAAACCGCAAATGCAAAAAAAAACCCGGGACCTTGTCCAGAACTGAATACTCTCAGGATTAAGCCGCTACACAACTTACACCTAACTTCATATAGTTGAGACCAAGCAACTAAACCTGTAGTTAACCTAGTTCCGTATGTATTCCCACGCCTCCAACTTATAAATAAGTCACGTACTTGGAATAATTCCTTTTGGTTTGTATTCCAAACATTAAAGGAACAACAAATCTATTTGGTATCAACTCTCTTCAACCAAGTGATATGAGTCGGACAAAGGATCTTCTGTCTATCTTAACATAAACTCCTTCGTCAGGTCTTTAGATATATTTTATGTTCAATTACCAAAGTAATCGTTAAGATTTTGTGATCAACACTCTTAATCCAAAGAATTGTGTTGATGCCGATCTACTTAATTAATCAATCCAATTCTATCACAAGGATAAAACTGATTATTAATTGGATCCTCTTTTTACCGAAACAGGTATTGTGCACACCAAAGATTATGAACCCACAAATCAGAAATCTTCAATATCTTCTTCATCTTCAAATCTTCTTAGATCTTCAATAAAAACCTGCACACAATCACTTGAATCTCTTGTGATCAATCATGCACAGAACGGAGTCTGTTAACAGTGGATTATCACAAGATCATCTTTAGAACTACAAATAATCTAAAGATCCATGTCGAAACTCTGAACTAGTTTGAGTGAATCTTATATTAGAAGAGAAGATCCTCAAGCATAAACAAACTAGGTGCAGTCAAAGTTCAACCACCATTAGTCAATCAAATCAATGAAAACAAAAGATAAACCGCAATTATCTAGTTTCCCACCAATGGTACTAATAGAGTTTCTCAATCAATCCCAAAGAAGACTTTAAAACGAGCGGTCGTAAGAGATTTCGCCTAATTAGGTTACTCTACTCTCTGAATATGCGGCTTCACTAGTAGCACCACAACAAGAGGTAGTTTGATGTTATGAAGGATTAGTTTGCTAGAAATGAAAACTTCAAGTATTTATAGACTAGGAATTTTGGACACCAAGGAATTTCCAAAACCGAAAGTATTCTCAAGATATTCATTAAAGCACAAATTCGGTTTCCATAATTCCTGGAAATGCTCTGTCCAAAGATAATGATCATCTCTAAGAAAATCTTTAATTAGTAAATGCATATTACTAATTCTTATTTTCTTAAAAATGAAATTACCTTAATTAAAAGATTCTTAATTTATTTATGTTTCGATCCTGGGATTCTCTTCCCTTAGCTATTAAGGAATTGTAGATGGGGAGAAACAGTTTGCTGGTTTTTATGGAATTGAGGAGATGCCCATGCGGAGACTCCTTGAACCGATAAAATGCTCAAGATCACACAGATGCACTGCAAGAAGGGAGTGCTTTAAGTTCGATAAATCAATCTGTAGGACTCCGGCCTAAACCACGACAATGGTCGTTCCAGAATCAATTCAGTCACAAGAGAGGATGGGTTTATTTGTAGGAGGGAAGCTGAGAAATGTGTGAGATCAATGGTGATCAAAGATTATATGTGTGTTATGAATTATGCGTAAGAAAGTTCTGAATGATTGAATTTACTCAGAAGATGAGTTTGTGTATACGAAGATTGTCTGTGTGAACTTGTCGAGAAATTCTTGTTTGTTTCAATCAGGATTCAGAGATTTCTTATATTGCTGGAATTGTAAACACCTTGATCCCATGAAGTGTGACAGTTGCTGAATTCAAATACCGGGGAAGTGGGAAATCGTGTCAAAACCAGTTACTCATCGTGCAGAGACTTGGTTAATTTTCCACCCACTATTTTTGCTAACTCCTCCAACTGATTGCACGACTTGCTCACATTCTCATCATGTGTATGAACACACGTGTTGTAGACCGCTAGACCAAAACCCTAGTTAATATCCCCCCATGTGACATGATTGACATCTCGTGATTGTGGAGTCAGTTGTTGAATTTATGGGACGATGAGTCCTTGTATTGCTGAGTCGAACGTGATTTGCAAATGTTCCGAGACTCATGAATTGAACTGTCTGCTGAGGCAAAAGTACATTGTCGAATAAATGTTGATAACTAAAATGAAAAAATGTTGTTCTGAGTCGTTGAATACTTATAGTTGAACCAATATCCCTTGATCTGAGCAAATATTGCTCGTTTGATGAATTGTTGGTATTATTGAATATTGATAGTTGAACCAATATTCTTTAATTAAACAAATATTGATCGTCTGAGAAAAATACTAATTTAAGATGCTGGCATCTGAGCCGAGCATAATTATTAAGGTGTTGATCATAGGATCAACGTAAAATTATTAGTGTTTGAATCTTCTCAGAATTATATTTTGCAGAGCTCTGAATTCGAAACCCTAATTTTGATCAATTGATGATTTATTGAAAATCAACCATAGACTTAAGGAGGGACCAGCTACCTGGGATGACGAGTCAACCATGTAACGCCCAGATGCTCAAGTGAGCAAAATACCAAAATCTCTTGAAGATCAGTTGGTGAAAGGATGATTAAATGATGGTTTAATCATTTTTTAAAATAGCGCTCGTGTGAGCGTTAGGTAGTAGAACCTGATTATGGAGAGATGAGGGACCGACCAAGAGGGCATGAGACTGGCCCTTGGTGGTCATGGAACCAACTGATGGTCATTTGAGCAAACTCCAAGTTGTTTGAAAAGAGTTTGGACCTAATATGAGCAATTGAGTAAATTAGGTAAAAATGACTAAAAAATATGGGACCGGCTATTTGCAAGCCTCAGGGCCATCCTTGGTCGGTCAAGGAGACATGCACGTGTCACCATAATGTCCGTGTCTCAGTCCTGAGATTTTCGATATTTTCTGGTGCGCGTTTGAGCAACATTTTGAGAAAATATGAAGGATCCAGGGTTTTGCTGAAACTAGGAAAAATTCATGAAATGATGAAAAATAATTAATGAAATATGAGATTGGAAGGTGTGGGACAGGCCACGGCTATGGCATGGCCGGCCATCTAGCAAGCTCGGTCCCGCAGTACTTTTCCTAATTTTATGTATTTTCCCTGATATGAGGGAAATGCCATGAAACTGAAAAATTTCATGAGATTAAGGAATTTCCATTAGATTAGGGAAATAATAATAATAATAATAAAATAGGGAGTGATGAAGTGTGGGACCGTCCACGTCCAGGGCATGGCCGGCCGGCTAAGGGGCAAGGTCCCAAGGCACTCTTCCCAATTTTATATTTTTTTTCATGATTTCCGGGAAATATAATAAAATCAAGAGGTTTATTTAAACCAAGGATTTTGTTGAAATCATGGAGTTTCCATGAGATGAGGGAAACATAAAAAATAATAATAATAAAATAAGGGGCGTGTGGGATCGGCTAGGGCCCGGTCCCACGAGTTTCCCTAATTTTACATTATTTTCATGACTTGAGGGAAATTTCATGAATTCAAGAAAATTTCATGGGATGAGGGAAATAATAATAACATAACAAAGAGTCATGAGGTGTGGAACCGGCCACGGATAGGGAATGGCCGGCCGGCTAGTGAGTGATGCGTGTCGTAACCACAACAAATTAGAGAATATTTTTCCACTCAATTAACAAGTAATATGGTGGTAGTTAAGTGCGTTCCCACGAGGAGCAAGAGGTTTAAGTTGTCTTATAATGTCATAAAAGGGGGGTTTTGGTTTTAGATTTTATAAAGAAAAATAAATAAACAAAGCAATTAAACGATAAAGGAAAACTAATAAGAGAGACAAGACCAATGAATCCTTCTTCGTTGCAAAACAATGATTCAAGTTATGTTCTTTTCCACTTTTTATTAGTCACAGATTATCACCAACCGTATGTAAAGCAGCTAGATCAGTGTTAAACCCCTAAATCCCTTGTATCACCGGATACGGAAGTTCTCGACTACCGGATTCTATTTACCGAACCACATAGTAGTAGATCACTCAAGATATAATTTAGTTAAACGCATTAAGATTTATGAACTTATTAGGTTGATATTAGTAGTTAGACTCTTAGATCAAGGTCCACTTGGTAACGTTGTTTTCACACACAATTGCTCCATGAAATCCCTCCGTAAGGTCTCGTGTTTGCTACTTGTATAAAGAGTCAAGAAGACGATTACTTATCCCCTAACTTTCACTAGCTTTAGATTAATTAACAAATCAATTTAGTTGGCCACCTAAACGATCTATCAAACAACCATGAATGTATAAACATTCCTATTAGTAAAAACAAACGATAATCATGTGAAAAACGTCAAAGTAGGTTTAAAACAAAAACTCAAATCATATGTTAAGAACTAGGAATTCATCCTCAATCAATAAGAAAATTAGCTACTCATGTTTTTGAAATTCACAGAAATAACTAAAAGGAGAATTTTTGAAGTTCACACAAATAATTAAAAGAAGAATTTTGAAAAGCAAGCAAAAACACAAGTGTTGTGTGTAAAAGGTGTGTAGAGAACTTCTCTATTTATAGGCTTCAATTTGCTTGCATTCCTCTTAGGAAT
Organism: Papaver somniferum; assembly: GCF_003573695.1. Lineage (NCBI taxonomy): Eukaryota > Viridiplantae > Streptophyta > Magnoliopsida > Ranunculales > Papaveraceae > Papaver > Papaver somniferum. The sequence goes on along the minus strand of NC_039368.1, from coordinate 123,777,308 downwards.
AGAATCCTTTTCTCTTTGTAAGTCTTCTTTCCAAGTCCTTGTCTTTCTCAAATCTTCCATCTTCACTTTCCAAATTCAAGTCCAATTCCTCAAACCCATGAGTCTAGATGAGTCTAGAGAATTCTTCACAAATTTCTGTATTTTTGGTCACCCGAAAATTTCTCGGGATCACCGGAATCCGGCTTGAAAAGTCATCGTCGGTCACCTGAGATTCTTAACTGTAGAAGGAATATTCCGTCACTATTCTGTTAAAGTTAACGGTCATTCTGGTCATAACGTCAGTCACTAGGTCATGGCAGAGAGTGAGTCAGCTTCTGAGTCAGGCTAATTCGGCTTACTCATAAAGTCAATCAGAAGGATTGGTCATCGGACTCGTATGGATCGATCATCGCCGGAACCGAGTTGACTCGCCAGAGTAGAAAGTCGGCCGAGTTTCGGATGTTTATAGGACTTTCTCATGCCAATTTCAGGCCTTTCTTTCTTCACCTGTTTCTAATGAAGTTCATCAGCACAACCCTTGTCTTCAATTCCTTCTCCTTGAAATAGTAATAGAACTCCATTCTTTTCTCTGTATTTTTTTAAAAACCCATAACTCTTCAAACTCTGAACCACCAATATCTTTTACAATCATCCACAACGAATTATCAGAAAACCCTTCAATTTCTTGTCGTCTTTGCCATTACAGATTCAACCACAAACCCATTTAATCCATGGCAGCGACTAGCTGTTCTTCTTTAACTCATCTTCAAGCTGAATCATCACCAATTGCACTCATCAGTAGATCCCCTTTCTTCATCTCAACCATCAACGAACCATTCTCATCTGATTCATCATAAAACCCATTATTCCGTGGATTCAGAATCATCATACATTACCAATCAAAACCCATACCCTAGTTCTTCATTTGGGATTAAAATCACTCACATAAAACTCGATTCGAAGTGAACCCTAATTCATTTCTTCTTCTCAGTTCTTAACAGATCATTAACTTGATCATTTCCAGCTAACCCGTACCGATTTCATCACCAGAACTCCTCTCAAATCTCTCGAAACATCAGCAGCACCGGCTGCTTTTCTCCATGGCTGCGCCTCGTTTCTTATCTCTTTCTTCATTCGATTCAGGTGATGGTAATGACTAAATGATTGAGAGGAATAAGTGAGCCGCTCAATTTTAGGGCTGTAGAAGTAGGTTATATTCGATGCTCTGTCACCTTGATAAGGGATACCCAGCTAACAGTACCTTAACCTCAGCTGGTCTGTCTTTAATGGTTCTCCTAAAGAAAGTTTCCCCTTAACCAATTGACTGGGCTCCAGATAGTATTTGCATAATAATGACCATTCTGTCCTTTTGCCTTAAATTGGGTGATTTCTTCTTATTTTCTTCCGTACGACTCCAAAGTAGCTAGAAAACTCAAAACAAGCGTAAAATACATAATTTACAAGAAATATAGCAAATAAAGCATAACCAATAGATAATAAATAGGATGTATTCTACACCTTATCAAATTCCCCCACATTTAGACTTTACTAGTCCTCGAGCAAATCAACTAAAACTTACAACTTCAAAGTGCTCTAGCGTCCCAAGCATCCAAAGAGCTATGAAGACATAGAGTTTATGCATGCTAGTAATAAGAAGTTAGAAATACTAAAGAACATATTCTCATTCTTAAATGTTGAGTGAAAAAAAACCACACCATAATGAGAGAACGCGTGTTTGAGAAGCAATCAATAAGTATTTCGCCTCGACTTCTGCCTCACCAAAAAGGGTTTTATGATAATTGCACTCAAAAGACGTACTTTTATGGTTCTCACATGTCTGCAGGTAGGAATGAAGAAAGAATTCCTGCAACACGTTGAATGGTGGGAAGGACAACTTCCAAAATATTTTAAAAACCCACATCTTTTAATATTTTGAAAACCAATTTTTCTGACGATCTCTATGAAAGGAAATCAACCACTATTATCGAGGATGAGATTACTTACTTACCTTCACATCCGATTACAATAATGATAACACCACTCTCACAGCATCCCATAGAAAAGTCTTCGCTCCTCATTTTCATCTTCTTGGTATTCGTCTTCGGATTTCAACTATTGATGATAAACTCTCGAACTTCATAGATCCTTGACTTTTGTAACTCTTTACCTTAAATCTTTGTCGCTTGAAACTTCCTTATAGATTTTCCTTCCCCACGGCTTATTAAATAAATAAAAACAAAAAAATAACAAAAATTTCTCTTATCATCATTTTTTTTACTTTTTTTTTTCAATTTTTTTCTTATTTTCTTCATTTTTTTTTTATTTTGTTTTTTATTTTTATTTTGTATTTTTATTTTTTGTGATAAGAGAAATAAAATACAAAACAAAATGAAAATAAAACAAGCCATGGCCGTAGGAAAAGTACTTTACCACTTGATTCTTCACAACTTGTATTGTCTCGATGTCATAAATTTCAATAACTCTCACCTTTTGATTTTACTTGCTCTTGTAAATAAGTCTTCATACTTAGATATAGAATTATGCTCATTGTATTGTAAGTCTTCAACATGTATGTAAAACATGCTCATTGTATGTTGCTTTACTTGGATATAAAATTTGCTCTTTTCTTGTTTCGTTGCTTGTTAACCTTAAACGTCTTCAACTTTCCTTGTAGATTTTGATGTCGCTCCTTGTTGTTGATGATGGTGTTTCTATGGATCCGTTGTTGTCGAGAGAGAGAATGGTGCTAACTGCAAATCGAACTACAAGAAGGAGGCTTTCATCTATAGATGTCACCCTCATGATTGACAAAATTAGCACTCAAGAGATCAAAGAGTAGTGCTTCTATTGGTGGGAGGTTGGGTAGCTCACCATTCTATCCGGAATTAACGTACGGTGACACACACTCAAAAGAAAGATTTTTTAGTCCGTTACAAAGAAAATTTGGTCGGTGCCTCACATGATATAAATACGGGTAGTCTCCACTAATGATTGATCAACAACTCTAATAATGCATTTCTCCCTGCTCCTAATTTGCATCACCGGCATGATTAAATCCATTATTTAACACTCTAACAAGCATGAAATCCGAACGTAGTTCCATAACACTTCCAAGTTCAGTTATGTCGGTCAGAATTCTCTATGTAAACATACCTAGAAGTATGCTAGTTACTCTAAAATCTCTACAACTTGGAGGTTTTATGCATTTTTTTAAATATGCTTAACCACTCCCCCACACTTAAACCTTACATTTTCCTCAATGTAATTGAATCGTCCTAGTAAAGTCAATGTGGGAAATCCTAACATGATAAGGAACAAGATAAATAAACAAACAAAAATAAAAAGCAAAAGGATAAGAAATACAAAACATATGGGTTGCCTCCCATGAAGCGCTTGTTTTAAAGTCGATGGCCCGACTTAGCCCTTGCTTTACATTTCTCCTCCAGAGGGAGTACATCTTCAAATGGAAGTTCGTCCAAATTCACATAAGCGATGTTCTCATAGTATGGCTTGAATCTATGGTCGTTGACCTTGGAAACCGAGTTGTCTCTAAGACTAGTAATTTCAACTGCACCATAAGGAAAAACATTAGTAACAACATATGGTCCAATCCAACGGGACCTTAATTTTCCAGGAAATAACTTAAGTCGAGAATGAAATAAAAGGACTTTTTGTCCCACGATGAAGCTTTTACGAGAATCATCTTGTCATGGAAAAGCTTGGTCTTCTCCTTATATATTCGGGCACTCTCGTAAGCATCATTACATATCTCCTCAAGCTCATTTAGTTGTAACTTCCTTTGCTTCCCCACTTCATCATACTCCATGTTGCATTTCTTTATCGCCCAATAAGCTTTATGTTGAAGTTCAACCGAAAGATGACAAGCTTTTCCATAAACCAACCGACATGGAGACATACCAATCGGTGTCTTATACGCCGTTCTATACTCCCAAAGTGCATCATTGAGCTTAAATCTCCAATCTTTCCTTGTTGTATTCACCGTTTTCTCAAGAATGGACTTGATCTCACGGTTTGAAATTTCCGCTTGTCCACTAGTTTGTAGATGGTAAGGAGTACCAATTTTGTGTGTTATGTTTTACTTCTTGAGCAGAGCGTGGAAAGACTTCTTGAGATGTGAGCCTCCATCGCTAATCACCACCCCTGGTATACCGTGCCTAGTGAATATGTTTTCTCTTACAAAATCACAAACAACTTGAGAATCATTAGTTTTGGTGGCTCTAGCTTCCACCCATTTCAAAATATAATCTACGGCAAGAAGTATATAAAAAATTCCATTCGAATTGACAAAAGGGCCCATAAAATCAATTCCCCACACATCAAAAATCTCAACGGCAAGAATTGGTGTGAGTGGCATTTGATTTCGAGCACCTAGATTGCCCGTTCTTCGACATCTATCACACGATTTACAAAAAACATATGAATCTTTAAACAAGGTGGGCCAATAAAATCCACTCTCGAGAACTTTGAGAGCGGCACGTTTAGCACCAAAATGGCCACCACAAGCAAGAGTGTGACAAAAAGAGAGTATGGATTGAAATTCGGAGTTAGGTACGCACCTTCGTATTATTTGATCAACGCCATATTTCCATAAGTATGGTTCATCCCACACATATTTCTTGGCTATCTTCTTGAGTTTCATCTTTTGGAAGTTGGACATTGTACTAGGTACCTTCCTTGTCACCAAGTAATTCACTATATCCGCGTACCAAGATGTTGATTCTTCCAAGGAGAAAAGTTGTTCGTCCGGAAAGCGTTCTTGTAATGGAAGTTCTTCTTGAGACATAACAAGTCTACTAAGATGATACACAACGGTATTCTCCACACCTTTCTTATATCGAATTTCTATGTCGAACTCTTGTAGTAATAGGATCCACCGGATTAGTCTTGGCTCAGCTTCTTTCTTGTTTATTAAGTGTCTTAGTGCGGCATGATTGGAATACACAATAACCTTTGTGCTCACCAAGTATGATCGAAATTTTTCCAATGCAAAAACTATAGCCAATAACTCTTTCTCTGTGGTAGAATAGTTGATTTGTGCAGCATTAAGGGTCCTAGATGCATAATATATAACATGGGACAACTTGTCCACTCTTTGACCCAAAACGGCTCCAACCGCATAATCACTAGCATCACACATTAACTCAAATGGAAGATTCCAATCCGTTGACTTGATAATTGGCGCACTTGTCAACATTTCCTTCAATTTGTCAAAGGTATCCTTGCATTCCTTGTTGAAGTAAAAAGGTACTTCCTTTTGGAGAAACTTGCACATCGACATGGATATTTTGGAGAAATCTTTGATAAACCGCCTATAGAAACCTGCATGTCCAAGAAATGAACGGATTTCCCTCACCGAAGTGGGATATTTGTAAGTTCCTTATTAAATTTATCTTTGACTTGTCCAATTCGATCCCTCGAGAGGACATGATGTGACCAAGTACTATGACATGGTTTACCATAAAGTGACATTTCTCCCAATTAAGGACAAGGTTTGTGTCTATGCATCGTCTAAGAACTAGTTAAAGGTTGTCTAAAAAACTATCAAAAGAATTGCCATAAACACTGAAATCATCCATAAATACCTCGATGATGCGCTCCACATAATCCGAGAATATACTTACCATGCATATTTGGAAAGTAGGTGGTGCATTGCAAAGACCAAACGGCATCCGTCTATATGCAAACGTTCCGAACGGACAAGTGAAAGTGGTCTTCTCTTGGTCCTCTGGTGCAATAACAATTTGGTTGTATCCCGAATAATCGTCCAAGAAACAATAATGAGAATGCCCCTCTAGCGCTCCAACATTTGATAAATGAAAGGTAAAGGAAAGTGATCCTTTTAGGTTGCGGAATTAAGCTTTCTATAGTCAATGCACACTCTCCAACCGGTTTGAACTCTTGTAGGAACAAGTTCATCGTCTTGATTTCTAACAACCGTAACACCGGAATTCTTTGGTACCACTTGTACCAGACTAACCCACTTTCTATCGGAAATTGGGTAGATTACCCCCACACTTAGCAATTTGAGTATCTCTTTCTTCACAACCTCCATCATGGGAGGATTAAGCCTATGTTGAGCATCACGTACCGGCTTCACGTTCTGTTCCATTATAATTATATGCATGCACATGGATGGACTAATGCCTTTGATGTCCGCAATTTTCCACCCAATAGCCGTTTTGTTCTCTTTCAAGACTCTAAGCAAACAGTCTTCTTGTACCGGTGTGAGGTTCTTTGCAATAATCACCGGAAGCTCATCTCCATCTCCCAAGAACGCATATTTCAAATGGTCCGGAAGTGGCTTCAATTCTATTTTATGCGCCTTCACAATAGATGGTACAAGTATTTCATAATTCACGGGTAAATAAATATATAAAACATTACCCTTTTTAGCTTCTTGTAATGCCGTCAAGGCACCACACATCTCCACCAAATCCTTGGAGATTTCAACATCCAAGTTAGATAAGCCGTGGATGTCCAATTCAATGCTCTTTTACAACACCACATCAAGTTCGTCCTCTTGACTCAATTCCACCATTTGCTGCGCTAATGAACCAACCACATCAATGGAGTAAGCGGAATGCACATCACTTGGGTAGTGCATGGATTCAAATATGTTGAAGTGTATTATCTCTTTGTCAAATTCGTAAGTGTACCCTTGTCCACGTCAATCTTCGTTTTTGCGGTCTTCATAAATGGCCTCCCAAGAAGTAAAGAAGTAGATTACCGATTCTCATTTTTGTCCATATCCACCACGAAGAAATCAATCGTAAAAATTAGCTCATTCACTTTCACTAGCACGCCTTATACAAGTCCCTTAGGATATATGTTAGACTTGTTTTCTAATTGGATAGTAACTCTTGTATCTTTCAAAGGTCCAAGATTCAAGGAGTCATATACATCAAAATTCTGATTACACCCAGAATCGGTTTTTGTTGACATATAGAATAAACCGATTCTGGGTTTTGTTTCTGTCCATGAAGAACATGCACAGTAATCGATTTATATGAGGATTAACATCAACCTATTTTAGGTTTAGAAATGAAATATGAAAATACATCACCAGGATCGGTTTATATATGTAATATGTATAATCCGATTAAGATAGTCTCTTCATCTTCCTTCCCATAGTCTCTTCACCATGTACTGTATAAATCGATTTTAATAGTTTCTTCAGAATCAGATTACATATATTTCTTTATGTGCCGATTTCTTATTTGATTTTTGTTTATTTTTCAATTAGATATGGACTTTCGTACACCTAGCATTTTACAATCGAGAGATCACCTTGGAAGACATTCTTAGGGAACCAAAAAGAGTGCCAGAAAGAAGCCTATATAAGTTTTCTTTTGGGGGTGAGACCCGTCTTGAACAAGCCCTCGCATTGATTGACAAGCTTGCACTGGAGGAGCTTTATGAGATCATGAAGTTCACTAGGATGAGGAGAAACATGATTTCAGCTGAGAGGGAACTCCATGCAGAAATGGAAGGTATGTGGAAACAATAGGCTCAAGCACAAGCCGCTGCTCCTGAATCCTGATGGTGGTGATGTTGGTGCTGGTGCTCTTGCTGATGGTGGTGCTGCTGCTGCTGATGCCGGTGCTACTGCTCTTTAAGTTTTTAGATATTAAAAGTTTAGGTTTATAAGACTTGTGGTTATTAGTTCTTAACACTCTTTTAAGTTTTGTATTTTGGATGATCTCTGTGTTGAACTTAATGCACTTGAAGTTTTAATTATAATTATGTATTGCTCGATAATTCTAGCCTGACATGCCAACAATCGGTCTACTTGATATGTCAACATAAACCGACTGTGCAAGCTATTCTTCCTGTATGTTTTTCAAGATAGAACCGGTTCACATATGAATATATATAAACCTATTAGTTTCGGTGAAAATTCAAAATATTAACATGTTTTTAATCGGTTTACGTTGGTTACAAGAAAGACCGATTCCTGGTGGCATATAAAAACAATCGGGTTTTACAGACCTTCTAAAAGACCGATTATACCAAATTATTTCACTTTTTTCAAAAAAAAAAATAGTCGTTAGGGACTCTCTATAAAATAGAGACCTCACCCTTGGACCCCCATTTGCCCCAAAATTGATCATTTTATTCCCCCACACTCCATATACTCCACAACTACTCATTTTATACCTCCACATACAATAAATGGCATCATTTGATTCAATCGAAGATTTGGCAATCACCAAAGCATGGTACGCTTAAACTCAACTTAGACGTCAATCCTCCTAAAAGGAGGATTCTGTAACCTTTTGGACTACAGTACACAACACATTCGGGCAAGAGTTTGGAAATCCTAATGGAAGAAGTGTCCAACAAGTTTATGATAGGCACTTGGTTATCGAAAATGCGATACTTACTTTTTTAGATATCCAACCTCGGATTTTTAACACTCGCCTATTCAATTTGTACATTGAAACTTTTGTAAGTATTTTTGTGGTTTGTTTTACGTAACCCATGTTGTTTTATCTTCCAATGAAACACCATTAACAAATGTAAGTTTGTTTTTTTGTTTTTGTAGCACAAAGTCGTGAAAGCGCGCTACTTGGAGGAAAAGGGGGAAGCATTCGCCTTCGATGCAAGCTATCACTTCTTGGCAGAACGAATCCCGGAGGATAACCCGGACTACTTGGATTGTGTATCATCTTCGAACGAAGATTGATGGCTTTAGAAGTTTTTGGTTAGGTTTTGTGGGTAGACATCTATGTAAACCTTCACGAGACTATAACTCGTCCACTAGGGTCACCTAGGGGTTTAAAGGCTTGATGCACGTGCTAAATGCATCCTATAACAATAATTAATGGAATGAATGAAAAAAGAATTCGTATGAAAGAATCCAATCAGTTTATATATGTAATATGTAAAACCCGATTATCAAAATCGGATTATATACATGTCAACGTTAATCGATTGTGAATGTCCTCTGGGAATTTGGAAATACCAATCCAGAATCGGTTTACAAGTGCATGAACGTAAACCGATTATGTGAACTGTTTACGGAAAAAAAAATCAAAATGTTCAATGTTTTAAAGAACTCTCTAACATTAGTTAATCTTACATCCAAAACATAACTAACCCTTAATACAATTAATTAATGTTAATTAATCAGGGGTAAAATAAGTAATTAGTAACTATTTTGATAAGGGGTGGTGTGAAGAGATTTCTAGGGGCATTTTTTTTCCTAATTATAGGCCCAATTAAATGGTATATGCCCCAATTTAGCCAGGTTATGTAGCTCAGTGGATTACCTGTTGTTGGAAAATTTGAGTTAAAGTTGATGAAAAACACGCAGGAGATGGTGTGCTAATGTTTTTAATGTTTTCTCGATCCTTCCAAATAAACATTAAATTTATCGTTTTATTATCTCAATGAATTTTTACTTTAGAATATAAATTCCTAACTTTATAATCAAATTTAGGAATTGTACTCCGGCTCTCCCAGGTAAAAGGCTTTTTATAAAGCTATTAAACATATAAATAAAAAGTTTAAAGGGCTTGAAAGAGAAATAACCACCATTATATATAAAGTGTTCTTCATTTCCCAAGCATAAATAGTAAAAAATATATGCATGCTAGGTAGGGGTCAGTAAAAACATGCATAACTGCTGATTTTATCCAAACCGATTCGTATTTTGGCGGGTGGACACTTGATGTGTCTCTTGGCAGATTGGATGCGGATGAATTTCTGAAACCGAACACTTTCATGAGTTGAATACGGGTGGAACATTATCAATCCGTTGGTCACCCGACCCTAAACTTAATGTTGGTCGGCTGACATATATATATATATATATATATATATGCATGAAGGTTATTATAGAAAATTGATTGATGGCATTTATAGTTTTATATTGAGATGCATTGAGAGTTCTCATCTCTCCTAAAAAGTCCTTAGCAAAGGCCAACGTTTCATCAGACAACCTCCTCTTGTTTGATTCCGTGTACGAGTAAGTACTCGTAAATCGTAGAGAAGACAAAGCGGGGCATATTATCTCTTCAATTTGCGCTATCTAAGACTTAGTTAAATCCGCAAACAAGGAAATATCAGAAATCATAGACCATGCTTAGGTTCTTCCTACTAAAAAGATATTCTAAAAGTATCAGTTTTTGGATTGACAAGAGGCCTTCATATTAATAAGACGTTACATCATTCTTGTTATGTTGTTGTTGATTAAAATTAGAGAATTAATTTTTAATTTTTTCGAGGATTGTTTAGGTTTAACCGTCTAAAAGAAAACATGGACATTTACTAAATCCCGGATGCCTCGTAACCAAGCCCCTGGAAGGCCCCTATACTAAGCTTTGAAAAACAGGAGTATATTCAGGACTCTTCGTAATATAGGAAATAAAGTAGAAACTGTAGAACAGACGACGTACTCGTTCTTATCTTTTTCTATAACCAACCACACTACAATCTGACATAATACTTTTTCCGTTTCAGGAGAAATGTTACTTTTATTTTTTCAATTTGGGGTATTTTTAGGCTAAAATGAAAAAGTGAAAGTAACAATTTTCCAGAAACGGAGGTTGTATTACTTTGATCATTATATCTGAGCCATCCATTTTCATCGACATGTCTTGGAGCATCGTAAATCATCTAGACTAGATTTGTGCATGTGCTAGGAATCGGGTATATTTTTTCTTTTAATATAATGTGCGCGGGGTCATGCATTTTTGATTTGGTGTGCACAGGGCTTCGCCCCGTCCTATGGTGATGTATTTTTGATTTGGTGTGGCAAGGCAAATACTATTTTATTTATTTATTTTCCTTTTAACCTGGCTTGCGCAAGGCTTCAGCCCGCCTCATGGAAATGCATTTTTGATTTGATGACCTATGGGCTTCGCCCCACCTGTGGCGATGTATTTATGATCTGGTTTGGCGGGGCAAATACATTAAATAGGCTGAGAATATGTGAATATTTTATTTATTTTTTTCTTTTATTTTCACTGAAAATATGTAGATTTTGTTTTTATCTATTAAAATTTGGTGTGCTCGGGGCTTCGCCCCACCTCGTGGCAATGCATTTTTTATTTGGCGTGCTCGGGGATTCACACTGCCCTATAGCGATGTATTTTTTATTGGCGCTGCAAAAACATTAAATAGGTGGAGAATAAGTGTGGATTTTATTTATTTTTCCTTTTATTTTGGTAGGAAATATGTGGATTTTTCTCCCTTTATATAATAACTAGGATATGACACGACACGGGATTTAATTTGTTCTCGGTGTTGCGAAATGATTGTTTCTTATCGTATTTCGACATATGTCCTGTTAAATCTAACTGCAATTTTATTACATTGTGTCATTTTTACCTATTGTTATTAGAATTTATTTTTTTACATACGTATGTTAGACACGCTGCTCGAGACGCTGTTCTGGTGATGATCTCTAATAAACAATCACCTATTTTGACTTAAATTTGTCTTTTTTGTTTTTTGGTTGAAGCATACTTAAATTTTTTTTGAATATATAATTTTAGACTAATAATTAACCAAAAACATGTAAATCTCTAATAAATAGCGGAATTGTGGAATTTTACGTAAATATTTGTAAAATATGGAAACATTAAAAATTGAACGATAACAACTTTTACATGACTACTACCCTATACTATTCCAATACCTTTAAAAAGCTCTTTGAAACTTTGGAACAGAAATTCTAAAAATTGTATATAGAGAGAAAAAGAATACAAGATATGATGCATATGCTGGTGTTCATGTCCCAAAAATCCAACATGTCGAGGTTCCATACACACTTTTTCAATTTTACTAATGCATATAAAAATATAGGATTAACATTCAACTTACTTCAGAAATCAAAGAGAATACATGTATGCACATCATTTTGTACATAACCTTGAAAGGAACATTAATGCTTGATCTACATGAGGCCAAATTTAACCTACTTCTAACTAACTATTCAAGATAGCCCATTCCATATCGAGAATGATTGTCAATATTTGTATAAGTGGAATTATTGTTAGGATAATATTTCATCGGTATCAACATGCTAACGATCAAACGAAAAACATTATTTGCAAAAGCATGAGTTCCAATAATTCACCTATAATTTGAGAAAAATATCAGTTCCACATTATATTAAAAAGACATGAAATTTAATAGCTTATTTAAAAGAGTAGCTTGAAGTGAGATTGCTACAACGACCAAATGCAAGAGAAAGTAATTTTTAATGTAAGAAGGTAGTGTTATTGGTGTTCCAAACTTTCTCCAGTTTCATATCCATATTCATTATGAAATGGTGTTACAAATTAACTTTTATAAGGAAAGATTGTGCCTAAGGAAATTCTTTATGGCTATCGTACATGCTTTCTAATTTGTTACAATATCAAAATAAATTACTCAACATAATTTCAAACGAATAATCTATAAGAAAGTGACACACTAACTCAACATGATCTTATCCCGATTGAATCATAGACACATGAGAATAAAACAAGGGTAGGGATCTAAGTACAGTATTGGAAAGAGATGTAAGATTTAGTTTTACTCTCATTAATTAACACGACACATGCCACCATATATTTGTTTTCATCCATCATTTTACAGTGAACATAAATCATCAAGCAATAAATTACTGATTTTATTCCCTAACAAAATTGAATTTTTATTGAACCAACCGATGTGCGGCACCACAATCCCAATACATAATCTATGTTGCTATTGGACAGTACCAACATATTTTTCATAAAATATTTTCTAGCTTTTCCTTTTTCAACGAATTCCCAACAAACAGATTTCACAGACCGATATCGGTATAATTATCAGGTAACCCACTAATACCACAAACTCTGACTTTCAGTTATCCTGTAAAAACTGAAATATAGAGACTGTTGCAAGAACCAATGTGTTGGGTGTTGGATCTCTAATAACAAAATATCTTATTTCGAAGTATATGCATAAAGAGTTAAAAGAGACAAATGATATGAGAAAACTTACAATTCTACAACCTCCTTGTTCCTGTCAACATCTGTAGACCTTCTGTCAAAGCATTCACATAATTGATAATTTACATTTGCTCCAACCTCTGTGATGTTATACAAAACTGAGCTTAAAACTTATTGAGAATTGTATGAACTAAACATATAGTAGGTCCCTTGAAAAAACCCCGAAATTTTATACTTTATCCAAGCTCAATTTGTATTAAGGGTCGAAAAGTAGCTTGCAGTGAGACCAACGGTACAGAAACGTGAATAAACCTTTCAACCGACCTTATATATATCTGGCAAACGAATCCGACCTTGTGCAAAATACCTAAATAACATGTTAATAATAATGATATCATATATTATACTTCGTGAACATTGCTACAATGGACTCTAGCAGAGCTAAATTCATATGGAATACGTAATGAAAAGATTTTACCAAACCTCAATATACAAAATCAAATATTGGTATTTACCTCGACAGAGAAAACCAACCTGTGTCCCTTCTCCCTTTCTTTAGGTGGTATTTATAAGGGACAATGGTGTTTTTTCATATGGACGGTCATCTACATTTCAGACACATAAAGGACGGTTCAGATTGAGTACATTTTTAGCATATAAAGAAGGGTTGAAGTTGAGACACTGATTTAAGATTTTCAATCTACATTTCCAAAGGTCTAGATCGAGTCACATAATTCAATCTCCACTTCACCCTCCCAATGTCATTTATTTGGAGTTATTCTTCACATTCAATTTGAAACTGTTTCTTTTATTGTAAATTAAACTCTCTCTTAATTCATGCTTCAAAAAAAATTTTGGGGAAAAATAAAAATATTCACCATACAATATTAAAAATGAAATTCTAATTTAGAGAGTAGAGAGTAGAGAGCAATACAAACATTCAGTTGAAAATGCTGCAGCTACTGCGCTTTAAAACAATTTGATGAATCTAATGAACGATAATCTAATATTTATAAAAATTAACCCTAAAACTACAAAAAGAAAAAAATCAAAAATATGAAACATTTCTCAATAACCCAGATTTAAAAACACTCATTGGATGAAAAGAAATGTTGATGAAAATTAATAAACTATAAAAAAGTACAATCTATAAGAGGACAAATATAATAACTAACCGACTTTCCAATATGCAATGGATGATAAAGAGATCTTCTTTGGTAGAAATATCTTACATATTGGAGAAATTGAAATATTACGGGCATAAGAAGATCTTTTATCTTATTTTTATTTTGATGAACAAAAAAAAGACGATGAAGAAGCTGAAAGAAAATAATCAATTTTTTTTGAAGCATGAATTAAGAGAGAGTTTAATTTACAATAAAAGAAATAGTTTCACATTGAATGTGAAGAATAACTCCAAATAAATGACATTGGGAGGGTGAAGTGGAGATTGAAATATGTGGCTTGATCTAGACCCTTGGAAATGTAGATTGAAAATCTTAAATCAGTGTCTCAATCTCAACCCTTCTTTATATGCTAAAAATGTAAATTGAAAAACCCAAACATATGATTCAAACTGAACCGTCCTTTATATGTCTGAAATGTAGATGACTGTCCATATGGAAAAACACCATTGTCCCTTATAATATAGATTTAAAAGAAAAAAATCATAATATAATAGTTAATCGATTTTCAAATTTAATTTGGACTTCCACAAAATTAAACAAGGTAAGTTAGGTTTTCCAAGTTTGTAAATTTTAAATCAACAGTATGTTGTCAAGTGAATTTGGTTTCCTTTTTAAATATTTTTCCTATCCTTTTTAAACTAGTCATATATTGTTAAATGTCCTCACCAAGACGGTCATTTCACAAAACTAAAGACAAAGAAGCCTATCTCAGCCACTAATATGGAAGATTTATTTGTAGAGGTTTTTTAAGTGTTTTTTTCATAAGAAAATATCTTAGATTAAATTAAAATTCAAAACAAATATGGTTTTGATAGTTTTGAGCATAGTTGCTCATTCTTCCCGATTTAAAATGTGAAAAATACAAGCTGGAGAATAACGCATATAGTTACAGGCAGTTGTTGCACTAGCTGAAACAGCTGCCAATGCAATTGCTGCATGGTTTGCTGATTTACTAACAGAAAAAAA
>NC_039368.1:123709927-123761229 GCF_003573695.1 Papaver somniferum | reverse complement strand
AAAAAAAGTAAAGAGTTTGGAAGAAATAGCGGAAATTTGAGGATATGAGATTTTATCTTTCAAGTGTTTAGATGCTGCTTTATTCACCTGAAGCTGCTTTATTTGCATGGTTGGTCAACCTTGAATTAGGCGTTCATCTGTCGTGGGTAAATCTGCTCCCTTGATTGACCAGGATCATAACGCCCTGTTAAAAATTTAAAGGGTAATTTCGTACATCGCATTGATATTATTTTTACGGCTTGGTGTCATGATTTTAGGGATATCGGTCGGTATATCAAAACTTTCAAGGTCAATTTTGTACATACATTTCATTCATACGAGGGTTTGTTGACAAGCAACATTGCTTATTTAGGACGGCAAATTGGGTTTTGGCGGTTATAAAGGAAACAGTCTTTTCTTCTCTTTTCTAATTTCTGGTGAGAGCTTCTTTCCTCAATTCTGAATCTAAGTGTTGAGAGTATCCATGGCGGATGAGATTAGAGGGGAATCACGTCGAGAACCCAATTCTTCAAAGTATGTGATATTTAGAAATGAGTTTGTGGATGACATGATGTTTGGATTTGATAGGGTTGGTGATGGTTTTGACAAAGCAAAATCTCAAGTAAGGGCTGTGTATGATCAAGCTGTGGGTGATATTGATTTTTCTATCGCCTACATCAAAGCTGAATTAACCGAGTTGGAGAGTATGTATAGTGGTCTCAGGAAGGATTATCTTTCTTATCTGAATGAAGCTGAGAGAAAAAGGGAAGGGTTGAGGTTTGAGATCACCGTAACCAGAAATCCAGCCACCGATCACAGTCTTAAGATCTCAAATACTCAATTAACTGAAAACCCCATCATCCGTGATCATGACAGTGAGTTCTTCAATGAATTTGATACAATTGCTTTTGATGATCAAGACAATCCTTCTTCTACAGATCCAACACAGAAAACCTTTCTCTCAACTTCTCACTCCGATCTAACACAAAACACCGATATCTCAACATCTCACACAGATCTTGATCAAGAAAATCCTTCTACGGATTTAACACAAAAAGCTCTCTCAACTTCTCACTCCGATCTAACACAAAACACGGGTCTCTCTACATCTCACACAGAGCTAACCGTAGAGAATCAAAACCCTGATCAAAATGTAGAGAATCAACAGCCTGAGAATCAAAGGCGAAAGAAAAAGCAGAGTAAGGAGCTGGTTGTCCGTACGACAGGAGCTGTGACTAGAAGCCTAAAGAAGATTGTAGATGCTCGTACCAGACTCGAAAAAATGGCCGTAGCAGCAGAATCTGAAGCAGCGCGTCTAGTAAATGCCAGGAGTACATCTAAAACCACAAGAAGGAAATCACGGGTTCGAGTGGTGCCTCAAATTCAACTCAATGAGAATATTCTAAATCAACAACAAAATCATGTGAATCAAGTACAGAATCTGCTCAATCAACAAAACCTGCAACCAAATCAACAACAAAATCTTCTCAATCTGCAAGATCAGCAGCAAAATCTAGAGGACAACGACATAAATCCTGATGATCCACCAAATCTAGAGGTTAATGTTCCACGTTTTCCTCACCAACTGTTTGATTTGTTGAATTCTGGTCCTGGCTACATTAAGTGGTTCGGAGTTGCTTCTTTTGTGGTACCTTCCATTATAGCGTTTAATCAGCAGCACAACCCAGCCATTATTGGAAATTGGGATGCTATTAAAGACCAACTCAGAAATCATGTAAGTATTCTATTTTGGTTTGTTGTTTTGCAAGTATAATTGAGTTAAAGTAGTTTTGGCTTAAATTCTGATGTTGTATCCTTATGTCTTGCTTGGGTTTTTGTTAATACTTTGCTGATTTCATTGTCTGTTTGTTTTTGCAAGTAATAGAGCTTACTTAGTCCTGTTTGTGAGATCATTGTATTAACAGTATTCAATTCTCATTTGATTTTTTTGCAGGATTTTTGTGTGCATGAATGTGTGGAAGACACGGCCCGATTTCACCGTAAATACTTCACTAAGTTCTCGAAAGCTGAGCATCTGGATTTAATCGGCGAGAATCAAAGAGATGGCCGCATGAACCCAAATGATTTTGAAGAGCAGGTGGAGGATGAAGCTTGGGCGAAGGAGCTGGCGGAAGCTCCTGGAACTAACTTTCATAAAATGGCAGCCACTCTATTACCTTAGAAGGAAAAAGTTGAGAGTAAGGATTCGACGGATTGAATTTTGATTTAGAAGAAATTGAGTTTAAGCAGTAGAAGGGAAGTTTAGATTTTCAGTTTTTGAACATATATGCAAAGGTAGTAAGTAATCTGGAATCATTTTGAAGGATCGAAGAATAGTAGTAGTATAAACTAGAGAGGACAAGATCTAATGTTTTTGATCATCAGTGTTTCTAATTGAATGTAATCTCTTTGTTTTTTTTTCCTTGTTGTTAAGTACCAGTAAAAACTCTTTCTTATTTTGACTCTTTCCCTTCCTAATGAAACTAGGAAGAGAAATCCTGCTGTCCGTAGGAATTGTCGAAATATATCACGTCTCAATTACAAGAAAAATAAGCCCCTTGTGAACCATTATAAATTATCAAGGCAAAACACACGGGCCTCAACAATAGAATCTGACTTATCACATAACCAAGTTAAGGTGCAAAGCAAAAAGCTTCCGCACACAACACAAACAGCTGAATAAGAAGCAACAAAGAAAACTAAGAAACTAGACCTCTATCAGCAAAGAAGATAAAGAGGTCATAATACATGAAGAACGGGAGGTAGAGAACCACCAGGCGAGCAACTTTGTTTGCCAAGGAAATATCAAATCTTCTTTCTTAACAACGGATTCATGATAAACTATAATGGCTTGATAATCTTTTTGATCCCTGATGCAGGCTCACTTTCCGACTCAGCCACGGGTATACCACCCACGGACCTTACCCCTCTACTACTACACGAGGCCTTGCAAATCTTTAACCACCCTTTTTATACCGCAGAGAATAGAAGCTTACCTGTTCAGAGTATTAAGGCATCGTCAACAAGAAGAAAATTTCATTTCTTCCTCCAGTGGCTGACCCTGAAGAAAGAAAGAGAAACATTCTGTCTTTCATTGGAGATGAATGAAGATGAGTTTTTATCGAGACCCTTCCTTGGATAATCTCTTGCAAAAACAATGAAATTCTGGCGTTCTATTTTTTCCATCCGTATATACATAACCTAGTCCATCCTCTATATCCTTGTTTTCAAGCAACCAGTTCATGTAATCCCGCAAGATAGTACATTCTTTTGGTATGAAGATCTTAAGAGGGAGAGAGTTCTCTACATAACTATGGAGCTTATAGCCGATATGATCCCGTCTACAATAAATAAGTTTATCAACATCAACAACATCATCATAAGGGAAGACACGGCGCCTTACCTTGCAGCTAAACAACTCAACATCTTTTGTGGGATCGACAGGCGAATACTTCACCATCTTGAGACGTTTTCTCCTCAAATCGTACAACTGAACACATACGTTATCAAACCAGTACAAGATAACTCTATCAGATGCACACATTATCTGTGTTATTGGCTGAGGAGCATGAGTAGTAGTACTAGTAGTTGTAGTAGCAGTTGTAGTGGCAGCTGCAGCTGCAACTGTAATAGTAGTTGTGACGGTGGTGGTGGTCGCAGTCGTAGAAGAAGTAGCTGTTGCTATGATGCATGGAGGAGGATTAGACATATCTTGAATCATACTAGTATTATCACAAACATCAAAAATCTCTGCGCTCCATTCTGAATTGACTCTGTCCTTCAATACATACAAATGAACCTTACAACAACAGTTGCCATTATTCCTTTGCTCACCAGTCTGTAGACGTGCTATACAGGGAGATCCTTCAAATTCCAAAAGACGATGATCAATTAACTGTTGCTCCTGCTCAGTAGTTATTGTCGTTGTCCCCGTCTTGATCTTTAAGCTACATTCAAGAGGAAGAGAAATGAGTTGAAACTGTTCATTGTGAATGTCAAAACATAGCAGCATTTCCGTCTCCTGATCCTCTTCTTTGTTATCACCAAACCCTTGATCTCTAGTAAGTACCCTCCAGTAAAGAGCTCCACCAACATATATAGCTGATCTAGAAAAACTCATCCTTGACAAAATCACCTTCTTCTTCATCTTTTCCTGTATAATTCCAGCACTAACTGCAATAACAGGGAGGGTAGTAGGAGTAGACGACTCTCTCCATGATATGCTTCCCAGTGTGAAAACCATGCACTTGAATTTGTCATGAATATCAGTTAAAGTAGTTGATGTATTGGAGTAAACAAGGACAATTTTGTATTCATTAGCTAAAGAATCAAACCCGAAACCACAACAAAAAATGATAGCTTTATCAGGCACTGGATACATTGCGGCCATAAAGTCTTCCGGTCTGCAACTAGGATTTGTTATATGAAAGAAACATCGTCCATGGACAAGACATGCTCTATAGCAATGTAATCCATTACAATGACCTACTAGTTCTTGTTTACAAATGCAGAGATCAGTCATCTTACGAAAATAATATACATCATTATCATTGTCATCATCTATATCTAACCTTAAAGTGCATTGCTGTAGATGTCTAATTCTAAGAAATCGTGAATTAAGAATATCCAATGTGAGATTTGGATATCTATTGTTGTTGCGGCGAGATTGAAATAAGGTGTATAAGGATATAAAGTGAGGATGTATTATTGATTTATACCACAACTTGCAGACTAAAGCACATTCTTTTGAAAGATTCTTAACTGGTAGCCTTATCAATATATTATCAACTATTACCTCATGAGGAAGTTTCTGATGAGGAGATTCAGCTGTTGCTGTTCTATGAGCAGTCAATTTCCATCTCTTGTTAGAAGCAATTGGACCGCCATCCATCTCAATCTTCCTCTTCCCCAGAGTTAGGTTTTCATTCTTCTTCTTCTTCTGCTCCTCCATATACGCAATTGGAACATCATCCATCTCCAGCTTCCTCTTAGACCGGGTTAGGATTCCCTTCTTCTTCTGCTCCTCCATAAATAATATATAAATTAACTGATTTGTGATCAATAATAAAATCAATCAGATAGATTGAATGAAGATCAATGAGACTAAAATCATCCGAGAACACTCAAATCAACCACAATTTTACAGAAATGGATCTAACATTAAGACTGCCGCTTAGCCGACAACAATGTGAAATTCCAAATTGGAAATGAAAATGAAAATGGAATTGAACTAGGGCTGTCAATGGGTACCCATTACCCGGGTCCGGAACCGGAACCGACGTATTCGGGTCCGGTTCCGGGTCCTTAAATTGGACCCATTAACCATTTTGGACCCGGCGGGTAATTACCCATATATACCCGTTTATGAACGGGTCCATCCGGATCCTACCCGTCGGGTACCCGCGGGTATTCGGGTATTTCATAAAGGTTAATTTTGTAAAATCCCCAGCGAAATTAGGTCATATATAAGGAAAGGATGAGAAGCTCGCCCCCATTCCGATCTACTTTCTTCTCCTGCCTCTGCCTGCAGAAGTAGTTAGAGCTTTCACCACCCACTACGATGAATCCGATCTACTGTTAATGTTGGCGTTAATCACTTAATCCATCAAAGATTCAAAGTGTGTTATACTGTTATTACTAAGCTCAGACTTGATAAGGATAGGAAGTCGCTCTTGGATCGTAACTCGTAAGGCCAAAGGTAGAGCTGCTGCTGATAAAAGATAAGGGTACCAAGTTTACTACTGATGATGTTATGCAGAACGTTGATTGATTGATTGGTGGTTCATCGATCCTCTCTTCAGGTTATTATTATATTGTTTTTAGGGTTTCTTTGTTATGAGTTATGTTTTCGTTTTAGGGTTTCATGAATTTGGGGATTTTGAAAACATGGATTATTATGATGATGATTATGGTAACATTTTGTCTATGAAATTGGATATTTTAGGTTTTAATTTGTTTTTTTATGTTATTATTGAATCTGTGAATGGTGAATGGATGTTTTGAATTTACCCCTTTTGTTTCTTCTTACTCAAGAGGAAAGAATTTTTTAATTTGCAGTATTGGGTGTTACTTTAGTGATTTTGAATTACTGGTGAATGGGCAATTTTTTATGATTCTGAAAATTTGTTATGGATTACTTTATGACACCTGATAGGCTGATACAGATGTTTGTTGGGTTTTCCTTGCAGAGGCAACATGAAAAGTCAAACAGGAAGTAGTGTTGGTGATCATTGTGTTCCTGTAAAGAAGACTAAAGTTACCGTTTCGAAATCCCCGTGTATGCCGCCTCCTAAAGCTGCCGTTTCGAAGGCTGCAAAGAAGAGTAAAGTTGTAAACTCAACAGAGCCGAAAGAAGTAGAAACTGTAGCCAGTGAGTCAAGTGATACTGGTGATTCTGATTCTGATCATATAGAAGCGGCAACAACAGATGTGGTTCTGTCACCTACACGTAAACGCAAAAGAACCTCAAAGTATTGGGCTGAATTTCAAGAGGTATTGATAAAAGGGAAAACACACGGAGAATGCAAGCACTGCAAGAGGAATATTGGTGCGGAGAGCAAAAATGGGACAAGCAGTTTGAGGAAACATCTAAATAGTTGTATGGCGTACAAAGGAGCACAACAGCAAATTAACCAAATGTTCTTGAAAGCTAGTGAAACACAAGATGGGTCAGTAGCTGCTTACAACTTTAAGTTTAACCAAGAAGTAACTCGTGATTGTATTGCAAGAATGATTATCTTGCATGAACTCCCTTTCTCATTTGTAGAGTACATTGGTTTTAGAAGGGTGCTGACTTCATTACAACCCAATATTAAACTTGTGAAGCGGAACACTACGAAGTCAGACTGCATAAAGATTTATCAAATGGAAAAGAAGCATTTGTACGATATTTTTAGTAAGGTACAGAGTCGCATAAGCCTTACTACTGATATGTGGACTTGTACCACTCAGAATAGAGGTTATATGGCTTTGACAGCTCACTATGTTGATGAAGAATGGAAGATTCAGAAGAGAATTTTATCTTTTAACGCTGTGGATGTGCAACACACAGGAGTTAACATTGCAAAGGTACTGATGGAGCAGTTGTACAAGTGGAATATAGATAGGAAGATAGCTTCAATTACGTTGGATAATGCTTCAACTAACAAAGTCGTGGTAAGTGAACTTCTTGCTCAGCTAAAACCAGATAATGGATTACTTTTGGATGGGGAATTATTCCATGTTCGATGTTCTGCTCATGTAGTTGCCATTATTGTTGATCATGGGATGCTGCAAATTAAAGAAGAAATACAGAAAATTAGAAATTCAGTGAAATTTATTAGAGGTTCACCACAAAGACAACAAAAATTTAAAGAAGTTTGCTTGCAAGTCAATGCTCCTGATAAAAAGTTGATTCAAGACGTTGATACAAGGTGGAATTCTACCTATCTGATGCTTGAAACAGCACTTCTATTTCGGGAAGCATTTAACCGGTTCGGGAAGATTGAACCTGATTTTCTTAATGTTGCTCCAACGAGTGAAGACTGGAATAATGCAAGTAGTCTTTCAATCTGCTTGAAGGTCTTTTATGAAGTCACCATTCTCTTTTCAGGTACGTCATACGTGACAGTTAATCGTTATTTTGATACTGCTTGTTCTTTGTATTTAGAACTTCGTGAGTGGTGTGATTCCGATGATGCATTAATCTCAAAAATGGCAGTGAATATGATGAAAAAGTTTGAAAGATATTGGCAACTTACTAGTAAAACATTTGCAATAGCTTCCATTTTAGATCCTCGGTTTAAAATGAAATTATTGGATTACTATTTCCCATTAATATATCCTGGTAACAGTGAGGAGAAGAAGTTAGAAGTTATGGAAGTCTTGAAAAGATTGTATAATGAATATGCAACACATTATGCTTCTTCATCTCATGTATACTCAGCAAACATTTCGACAAATCAAGTGAACATGGAAGATTCAGTTGGTAGTAGTGGTAGTACTTTATCTTCTCAAAGTTCTTTTACTTCTAGAAGGAAAGGTTTGACGGCATTTCTGGAAGAAAGTTCACAACATGACGTTGTTCGCACAGATCTAGAGCAATACCTATCAGCTGATGTTCACCCTATTAGAAAAGGAAGTGGTATTGATCTGAATGATTCTAGTTTTGATGTTTTGGGGTGGTGGAAATTTCATGGACCGATGTATCCAATTGTAGCAGTGATAGCTCGTGATATATTAGCAATTCCTGCGTCATCGGTGGCTTCTGAATCTGTTTTCAGCACCAGTGGTAGAGTTGTAGATAAATTTCGTTCTTCAATGCTTCCAGAAACAATTGAAGCTCTGATATGCACACAAGATTGGATAAGAAGTGCGCTGAAGAGTAAGTAACATATTCAATTCATGTTTGCTATTATATCAATTTTAGTTAGTGATTCATTTACTATGGTTCTTGTACGTCAACTAACTATTTTATTGTGTTAGATGAGGGATATGGGTTAGGTAGTACTTCACTTCAGACTCTTTTGGAGGCAATGGAGGAGCTCGAGTCAGACGCTGATGATGCAACATCGCACATTGTCTAACTGACTGACTATCAATTTAAGGTAAAATAACCAGCTAACCTTGGAATATGCACCCTGTACCCAGGTCTCCAATTAGATGAGATAAAGTAAATAAAGGTAGAAAAACAAAACAAGATAAAGTGCATGAAAAGAGTAGAAACAAGAAACTTGTTACTGTGTATATATGTATATTCATTTTCAATCATCCTCTTACATATTTTGCTACAATGACCCTCTGAATTACTTCAACATTTCATAGTTTTCTTGCATACGTATGATCAGATAACCCTAATGAATAATACTAATAGAGAAGATTTATGGAGCAAATTACTAAATCACAGGCAAGGTCTTTGATTGTGATATGGTTGCTTCTGTTTGGTCAATTGGGAATATGATCAACTGTTTTTGTTTCTCTTGCAGGAACAATTGGAAATATGATGGTTGGAACTTCTTTTTGGTATATATATATTATATAGGCATAGCCAAAGAACATGCGAAGTGCGCGAACTACATCCTTCTTTTTTGTATATGTACTTGTGAAGGAAAAACACATTTATCTTTTGGGGCTTCTACAGTTTATAGAATGATATGTCTGTCAACTTTTGTGGTTATAATACGACAGGCTATATCCATTAAGGCAGGTACTGAATCTACTGATGGAGCAGTTATCGGCTAAAAACATGTCTGCCAACTTTTGTATTTAGTATCTATCATATATAATGGCAGATTCTTACTTATAGCTAGGAAAGTAACTTTGATTTTCCTAATCTAAGGATTCTAAGCTCAAGTGTACTCTACTTTTGTATGTATGTTAAAGATGGTCACTTGGGAAGTCATATAACTGATAAGCTGATATAAGTTTGTGTTTTTACCCGATGGGTACCCGGACCCGGTGATTACCCGTGACCTTTACCGGGTCCGGTTCTGGGCCAACACATTATGGAACCGGCCCCGGAACCGCTAGGACCCGGAACCGACGCTGATATGTCGGGTCCGGTTCTGGGCCATGTACTACCCGGGGTCCTATCTCCCCATTTATTTTTATTCTAGTGACTGAAGTCCTCTCTTTGATGCTAAAAAAAAGCTGCGACAAATGGCCTTATATCTGGTTTCCGGGTTGCACCGGATGGCATTGTCATTCCAATTTGATGACAACCTACTGGTTTTCCTAGACGACTCTTTGGAGCATGTAACTAATTCAAAATATATTCTTCTTGTTTTAAGAGTGCAATTGTGGGTATTGGCTTAAATCACAATGGTTTTATGTGTGCTCAAGCTTTTGGTTGTAACCATGCTCAGTTAGGTTTACTGTATTCAGGTATACCTTTGGTCAGTAAGTACAAATGTAAGCCTATTTGGGATATAATTATTCAATAAATCCATCAGAAATTTTCAACTTGGAAAATGAGATATCTTTCAAAAGGACAAAGATTATTGTTAGTTAACAATGTTTTGGCAAGTCTGTCAGTTTACTATCTTTCCATGTTCCAAATGTCGATCTCTGTTATGAAAGATATCGAAAGGATTATGAAGAATTTTATCTAGGGTTCCTCCGATAAAACAAAGAAGAGAAGTTGGGTTTCATCCCCTGCATTGCAAGTTGATATGGAGATATGGCTCCGAGAAGAACTCTTTATGGAGGAAAATAGTCTATCAAAAATTTGAAGGTAATCCTAATTCATTTTTTCCCAATTCTACTTCTAAATCAATGAGTCATAGCTTATGGGAAGGAATCTTAAAGTCCAAGGATCAAATTATAAAAAATACTAAGTTTCAATTGAACAAGGGTAGTAATGTTTTATTTTGGAAGGTGTTAGAGCACTGTTCGGTCGAACTCGCATGCGTTGCTATCTCAAGCATGTTTTTCAATGTTAATGATCAAAACTATAAGTCTTG
This sequence comes from Papaver somniferum, assembly GCF_003573695.1. Classification (NCBI taxonomy): domain Eukaryota; kingdom Viridiplantae; phylum Streptophyta; class Magnoliopsida; order Ranunculales; family Papaveraceae; genus Papaver; species Papaver somniferum. The sequence goes on along the minus strand of NC_039368.1, from coordinate 123,750,811 downwards.
ATTTCTAGCCTATTTGTAGATATCTCGTACTAGGACATAAATAGTGTAGTTGAGCTTAGTTTTCACGGTGTTCCATCATTTGAAGACGAATAACTACTAAGGGGAGCTTGTGGAACTTCTTCGACAAAAGGTATGTGGAGACTTGAACTCATATATCACTTGGAAAGTCTATTTCTGCTCTATGTCCTATATTGAGACATAAGTCGTGTTACGATATAGTTTTCTATATAAACATTTGAGATTTCGAGTTGAGTATATCTCGCTTATATATTTCTCGAAATATGTGTTAGTAAGCTTTTGCTTCGACCAAGTTCGTCTTATATCATGAGAAAATTATCGAGTAATATCTTACATGGTTTGTGTGATACAATCATTTGATGTAGGCTTGGAATGTTTCGATAATGATTATTTCAATATCTTGAAAATTGCTTTGATGCTAATAGTGTGTGAAAACGGCTATTGTCATCCTCTAAGAATGTTTCAATGATTCAAATAAAGAGTTTATAATCTTGTAACCATCTTTGGATATAAGCATAGTGTATTCGCACATTAGTGTATAAGTCCAAAACTGGGAACCAAAAGTATGCACACTTGTGTGTATATAAAATGGTTGAAGGAGACTGGGTAAGTATGCGTACCCATACGCATACTGGCGGAAGTTCACGTCCATGAATTTATGCTGAGTTTGAAAACCAAACCAAACTCATCCGGTTACCTAAAGTACGCGTACCCGTACGCATACTGGCGGAAGTTCACGTCCGTGAATTTCTGCTGAGTTTGAAAACTAAACCAAACTCGGTTCATGTTCACCTTGATTTATTGAAAGACGAAACAAAAATTGTTGGGTATTTCTGTGGGAGACAGATTTATTCAATCATATAGACTTTTCTGTGTGACACACATTTGTCTATCAAGTCTTCGACCTTGGGTCGTAGCAACTCTTAGTTGTGGGTGAGATCAGCTAAGGGACTCAAGTGTGTAGTATCCTGCTGGGATCAGAGACGTAAGGAGCGCAACTGTACCTTGAATCAGTGTGAGATTGATTAGGGTTCAACTACAGTACAGTCCAAAGTTAATTGATAGTAGGCTAGAGTCTGTAGCGGCTTAATACAGTATGGTTTTCAAACTGTACTAGGTGGTAGGCTTTTAAAGATGTAGAAAATAAGAGCAAAAGAAAGCCTACATTGTTATACCGCAAGTGCACGGTGTCGGTTGTAGTTTGTGCAAGAACGGGTCGAATCCACAGGGACTAGGGTGTGTGATTGAAGATTTCCTAAACTAATTCTCTAAGCTAAACAGTTACAGTAAGTGACAGTGGCAGTGAGCCAAAGAAGCAAAGGCAGTGAATAACAGTGAGCAATGAGCAGTGAGTTCTCTAAGTAAAACAGTGACAAAGAAGTAAAACACTAAGGTCTTGAATCCATCTTATACCTAGCTAGATAGTAGCAATTCTAGTTCATATTCTTGTCCCTAATGGAAAAAGGGGGAGGTTCATGCCTTCCTTAGTCCAGGGTATGCATTTGTGGGTGTTTAATGAGTTAGTTAGCTAAATCACCCCTAGCATTGAGTGTCTGGTTAAGGCACACTCAATCACAGGTAATGTTGCTTACTAAATTCATCACTTGGTGGAAGGTTAATCCCCTAAGTTCTCTAATTCACCCCTAGCATTGAGTGTCTTCTTACAGCACACTCAATCACAGGTGCCTTTGATCACTAAGTTAACTAACTTCCCTAATTAAGTTAAACCTACAAGAGTATTAACTAAGACTTCACCACCTAAAAGTGTAATAAGGTTTCATCTAAGACTTAGCATGAGTGTTTAGAACATACTTAACATGAAGATACAGATAAACATGGAATTAAACTAAACATGAGATTAAATTGAAACTGAACATGAACTTAAAATTGGATTTACACAAAACACTAACAGTTGAGGGCACTGGCTAGTCCAGGCCTCATTGGTGGTGCTCTGGCTAACCCAGGCATATCCTATCTACAACACCCACACCCTCTATTTATACCCCCAAAAATTAGGGTTCATACAATTTCCCCCAAATTCAACAGCAACAGTAGAATTAGGGTTATCATTTGGGAAAGGATGGGTCAATTACTTACCCATTCTACCTGCTTCTCCTATTCCTGCTCCTCTCCATGCTATGCTCGAGATCTTCATTCCCTACATCGATGTCTTCCAATCAATTTCACACGCCACTGAAGAGATGTGTGATGGCGTGTGAAGTTGATAAAATTGATTGATAGTTAGTAGAGAAGGATGGTGGTGATGATGGGTTTCGGTCTTAGGGTTGCAGGGTGGTTGTGGCAGGTGGAGTTGTTGCGGCAGAGGATGATAGTGGTGGTGGTGATGACAGAGTTTTCTCTGCAGACGGTGAGGGAGAAGATGGAGTCGATGGAATTGGAGTGAGGGAGTGTTTGGTTTGATTAGGTGAAGTAGTTTTGGGGCTGTAGTGTTAGGCGGGATAGCGAGTTTGATGCACAGCGAGACGATGCCATTGGATGATTACATCTGGATTGAATCGAACGGCACGAGGGAAACAGGCGTGGAGCGACCGTTGGATGTGTGATACATCAAAACTGACGGTTTAGATTGGAGTTAGGTACTATGATGTTTGACATGAGCTTCAGAGTTTGATGCACGATGATGAGGCGACCGTGGGATGATGTGATGGATCCAATCTGACGGCTCTCATGGAAATGGGTATGGATATTAGAAATGGATTTGGGTAAGGGTTTTGGGCCTTGGGTATGCCAAGCCCATATCTTCTTTAAGAACAATTCTTCCTCTTCAAGCCCACTTCTAGTTGATCCGGCTCTTGCAAACATAATTCTTCGCTACTTTCTTGCGGGAGTCCTTATCGGCTTTCCACCAATTTTCTGCTCTTTTCGCTCCACAATTCCATCCAAGCTTTATTTAGAACCTAAAAATACAAAATTAATTAATTAAATTATTTATTCTTGAAAACAAAGAAAACACAGAATATGGGATAAAATGGAGAGTTAGCGCACAAAATATGAGTTAAATGCCAATAAAAAGATATAGAAATATGCACTATTTAGCACTCATCAAATACCCCCAAACCTGAATTTTACTTGTCCTCAAGTAAAACAAAACTAAGGAAATCTTACCTATACCACTGTCGCTGGTTTCTCGAATGCATTTAGCGTATGCATTAAGCCTGTTAAACCACTAAGTGTCCCTAGTGGACGAGTTGAAGTCTCGTGAAGGTTTGCTTAGAACGTACCTACAAAGTTCTAAGACAAAATATAAGCTCAGATTCCATGAAATGTGATATGTGCACGACAGTTTAAGCTCACAGCAAAAGGAATATGTTAATCTAGCTGTCAAAGGCACAATCCTAGCACTGGTAACGACTAAAGACATGTGATAAGAGTGTAACGTGTATCTACACATGTTTAAAGAATGACCTGAAGTTATGACTACCAATCACCAAGAGACAGTTTTTAGGCTAAGAACCGAATTCAAAGCCAAGCTAGCTGTCCGGATTTACGAGAATTTTGAATGTTCACCCAATGAGTTGGTGATATTTCAGTTTACCTGCGTTATACATCGATGGCTGCACCCTCCTTGCTTATTACAAGACTATTTACAACAAAAAGATGACTCTTATTTACATAGACTACTCTCTTTTATTTTTGAGGTAAGAGAGAAACATTGTCTTTAACATGACAAAACATGGAAACTTGATATTTACTTGATATTTTTGTATTTTTCTGAAATTTTCTGATTTTTTTTTTTTTGAAATGAAACTTTACAACATAGTAACATTTTTTATGTATGAACAAAAAGAAAGAAAAAATATAATTACATGACTCTTAGTAAGAGGTAGCCCTTTTCGATGTACCCGGTCAAATTCAATGGTTGCTTTTCTTAACGTATCCTCCAACTTCTATCCCAGCCAACCAAAGAACAAGCTAGTCAAGTCTCATCCAGTATTCTAAAGTGATTGGCAATCTAACTTCCGATCAAACACCTTGAAGTACGAGGCCATACATGTATTGGTAGATCGTGCGTGTGCAAGTTTCTTATCAACATGTGAATTGTGCTAGAATCAGGGGTGCCTTATCGTCTAGACTAAGAACCCTACGTTAACATATATGCACAGGAATCAACATTTCAAGGTAAATGAGCTCCATTTTTAATTTTTTTTAATTTGTTTTTTTTTTTTAATTTTTTTAATTTTTTCCAAAAAGAAAGAGTTCTGTTTTTGATTATAGCATGTTATCGTGGTATCTACTCTATACCCCCAAACCTAAACTAAACATTGTCCTCAATGTTTCAAAAGATGAACAAAATTATACTACAACATATCAAGAGGACCATGCTGAGTAGAGAAAAAGGAAAGAGAATACCCGATTTGACGAAAGACAGAACCGAACTCCATTATTCACGGATAAAATCCAACATTTTTCAGCTGAGATCACATTGGATTAGCACAATATATACAAAAGAAACTAAAGATTCAACTAACACATTATCTACTGGATTATATACAAGAAAATTCCCCATACACCAACAATCTAAAGAGTTTAGGATCAACACAAAAGACGAAGTGTAGTGGTTTCAACAGCTTCACACAAATATAACAGGAAAGAAATGCAAGTGAGGCTGTGAAACAAAATGAGCTACTCCCAAACCTGGATTTTTCAACAGATATAATTTTGGATGCAAAATCTCGCAGTTTTGGAGGTTCATTATGTACAAGGTCTAACTCAAAGTGAACTTTGTTAGGGACGGGCAAACATGCTAATTCCAACTGTGGCTCCTCAAACGTATTATACTTAGATGCAAAATAGTCCAAGAGGACTTGGGAAGCACACAGTTCCAAACCTAGATTGGGAATTCTCATAAAAATTAGGTTTACAATATTGTTACAAACCAAATCTAGGTTAGGTGGAAGGCCATCAGATTGTGACTTATGCAGGAAGATAGGCACATCATTATTAATCACATCAATATCTCCTAAATCATCTACTCGTGTCACAACATGCTCACAGTCATCAAACAAATCAGAAAGTCCAAATTCAGAGTCATCAACACCATCCAAAGATTTATGCTCATGTATCGGCAAATCAGTAGAAATATCACAACGTGACCCAGGTAGAGAATCCGAAACATCAACTATATTTTCATGCATAAGATCATTAGTGTCAACAGAAGATTCAACATTTCCTAAGTCACACACAAAATGTGCGTCATGCTCTTTTTCACTGAATAATTGCACATGTCCCAAATCGGTATCAACATCACATGTATATGGAATACTAGAAGAAACATCATTCATGAAGGTCGAGGCTGAGAAGCCTAATGTATTTGAACCTAACGGTTCCACAATATTTTCAGCACGAACATGTTCTTCTATCATAACATCATACTCATAATCATCATCAAAACAAGAATGCCATTCCCTATTCGAAACTATAGTGTCTCAAGTCCACTCATTTACCTCTAGATTAGGTTCATGTTCAATATTACTAGCATGAGTAGGATTATAAACACTATTTTCAAAATTAATTTCATTAGGGATAACAAACATCTCATGGTGAAATCCCTCTTTTTCTACATTTTGCAAATGAATTAGGTTACTCCTTAATATCATATTAAGTTTTTCAATGGAAGAAGAGTCTTCATTAGTGGGTAACCTATTTTCATATGGACCTTTAACACATGGTTGTTCATGAGGTTCACTAGATAAGGGAATTTCAGAGATGTTATATGGCTGATCATTCAAGTTTTGCAATTCTAATCTAGCATTATTTTGTTCGATGAGTTTGATATTTTCCATTACAGATTGCATACAAGGACTCAGGAGAGTATGAAATTGTTCATTTTCCCACTGTGGTGAGTGATACATGTGTGGATGGTCATTGGGATCTGTAAAATACTGTTCGCAACCTTCAAAAGGTTGATTATGGTCCCAATGACTACCAACATTAAAATCTATGGGCATTTTATACCTTGGATTTTCTCTAGACTACCTAAAATCATGCAAAATATGACAATTCTCAACAGGGTGGTCTAAGCTACCACAATAAGTACAAGCATGGATTTCAAATTGCCTAGGTGGTTGATACATGTGTGCATAGTTATTATGGTTAAAATATTGAGGCTCAGGACTATGAAAATGTCCATAACAATCCCTATAACTATTGACATCATGGTCTGTGAAAGGCTCATAAGCCCGTAAGCAAGTTCTCTAAGGGATTTGTTCGAATCCCCAATTGCAGACCAAAATCCTGACATGATTAAGCTCACAAGCTAAGTAACTATGTTACAAAGCTCACTATTTGGTTTTAATGGGTTTTTAAAAATTTGGTTTTGGTGGGAAAAATTTGGTTTTGATGGGAATGAAAAACATTTGGTTTTTGATGAGAAACATTTGGTTTTTGTGGGTTTTGGAAAACTTTGGTTTTTATGGGTTTTGAAAAAGAAATTTGGTTTTTAATGGGTTTTGGAGAAAATTTGGGTTTTAATGGGTTAGAGGAACTTTGGTTTCTTTGGTGGGACAAAGTCCAGCGAACGACCTAGAGATTTGAGTACACGGCCCAACTAACGAGTTCAGTGAACCAAGCCCAGAAATGAACAAGGCCCAACTGGGTTCAGCTGGGTTCTGGGCTTACAGTGAACTGAAATGCGAGTCCCAACTGGTTATTTGGATGTTGGGCTCTCAGTTAGCCGAAGGACAAGGCCCACTTGGGCTTGGAATTTGTTTTTCAAATTTTAATTTGGGTCAAGCCCAGAGTTCAGAAACAAGCCCAAAGTTCAGTTTCAGTTGGGTTTTGGGCTAGCAGTTTAGCCAAAAGACTAGGCCCAACTGGGCTTTTGAAAACGTTTTTCAAATTTTTGTTGGGTCAAGCCCAGAATACAGGTGCTCAAATTTTAGTTGGGTTTAACCAATTTCAAAACAAATTCTTACAAGGCCCAGAGTTTAGAAACACAAACACCAAACCCAGTAAGCTGGGTAAGCTTTCAGCTGCTCTGCCTCAGCCCACAAGCTTCAGGTTCTTTCCCTTGGCTTTGTTTTCCTATGGACAGAAACAGAAACAACACCAACAGCAACATCATGAGAGGCAGCAGCAGCAGTAGCACAAGCTCAACACAGCAGCAGTTCAGCAACAGCAGCTTAGCAGGAAGCAGCACAGCAGCAGCAGCTCCACAGCTGCACTTCACAGCAGGTACCTGCTAGCTCAAGGAGAAGTTTAGTTCTTTTGAAAAGAAGCACATCACAGCAAGATGGATATACTAACAAGATGAATATATTACTAAGTATGCAGAACAATAAGATGCAAGAACAACAAGTAAACAGGTTACACTAAATGCTATTACACAGTAAAAAAAAAAAACAAGATAAAGAAAAAAGAACTTCACTACACAACACCAAGTCCCCGGCAGCGGCGCCAAAAACTTGGTAGGCTTTTAAAGATGTAGAAAATAAGAGCAAAAGAAAGCCTACATTGTTATACCGCAAGTGCACGGTGTCGGTTGTAGTTTGTGCAAGAACGGGTCGAATCCACAGGGACTAGGGTGTGTGATTGAAGATTTCCTAAGCTAATTCTCTAAGCTAAGCAGTGACAGTAAGTGACAGTGGCAGTGAGCCAAAGAAGCAAAGGCAATGAATAACAGTGAGCAATGAACAGTGAGTTCTCTAAGTAAAACAGTGACAAAGAAGTAAAACACTAAGGTCTTGAATCCATCTTATACCTAGCTAGATAGTAGCAATTCTAGTTCATATTCTTGTCCCTAATGGAAAAAGGGGGAGGTTCATGCCTTCCTTAGTCCAGGGTATGCATTTGTGGGTGTGTAATGAGTTAGTTAGCTAAATCACCCCTAGCATTGAGTGTCTGGTTAAGGCACACTCAATCACAGGTAATGTTGCTTACTAAATTCATCACTTGGTGGAAGGTTAATCCCCTAAGTTCTCTAATTCACCCCTAGCATTGAGTGTCTTCTTACAGCACACTCAATCACAGGTGCCTTTGATCACTAAGTTAACTAACTTCCCTAATTAAGTTAAACCTACAAGAGTATTAACTAAGACTTCACCACCTAACAGTGTAATAAGGTTTCATCTAAGCCTTAGCATGAGTGTTTAGAACATACTTAACATGAAGATACAAATAAACATAGAATTAAACTAAACATGAGATTAAATTGAAACTGAACATGAACTTAAAATTGGATTTACACAAAACACTAACAGTTGAGGGCACTGGCTAGTCCAGGCCTCATTGGTGGTGCTCTGTCTAACCCAGGCATATCTTCTCTACAACACCCACACCCTCTATTTATACCCCCAAAAATTAGGGTTCATACAATTTCCCCCAAATTCAACAGCAACAGTAGAATTAGGGTTATCATTTGGGAAAAGATGGGTCAATTACTTACCCATTCTACCTGCTTCTCCTCTTCCTGCTCCTCTCCATGCTATGCTCGAGCTATTCATTCCATACATCGATGTATTCCAATCAATTTCACACGCCACTGAAGAGATGTGTGAAGTTGATAAAATTGATTGATAGTTAGTAGAAAAGGATGGTGGTGATGATGGGTTTCGGTCTTAGGGTTGCAGGGTGGTTTTGGAAGGTGGAGTGGTTGCGACAGAGGATGATAGTGGTGGTGGTGATGGCAGAGTTTTCTCTGCAGACGGTGAGGGAGAAGATGGAGTCGATGGAATTGGAGTGAGGGAGTGTTTGGTTTGATTAGGTGAAGTAGTTTTGGGGCTGTAGTGTTAGGCGGGATAGCGAGTTTGATGCACAGCGAGACGATGCCATTGGATGATCACATCTGGATTGAATCGAAGGGCACGAGGGAAACAGGCGTGGAGCGAACGTTGGATGTGTGATACATCAAAACTGATGTTTTAGATTGGAGTTAGGTACTATGATGTTTGAAAGGAACTTCAGAGTTTGATGCACGATGATGAGGCGACCGTGGGATGATGTGATGGATCCAATCTGACGGCTCTCATGGAAATGGGTATGGATATTGGAAATGGATTTGGGTAAGGGTTTTGGGCCTTGGGCCTTGGGTATGCCAAGCCCATATCTTCTTTAAGAACAATTATTCCTCTTCAAGCCCACTTCTATTTGATCCGGCTCTTGCAAACATAATTCTTCGCTGCTTTCTTGCGGGAGTCCTTATCGGCTTTCCACCAATTTTCTGCTCTTTTCGCTCCGCAATTCCATCCAAGCTTTATTTTTAGAACCTAAAAATACAAAATTAATTAATAAAAGTATTTATTCTTGAAAAAAACGAAAACACATAATATGGGATAAAATGGAGAGTTACCGCACAAAAGATGAGTTAAATGCCAATAAAAAGATATAGAAATATGCACTATTTAGCACTCATCACTAGGTCTCGGGGTTTTTATGCATTTGCGGTTTCCTCGTTAACAAAATTCTGGTGTCTGTGTTATTTCTTTTCCGCGTTATATTTTTTTATATAATTGAAATATCATAGGTTGTGCATTAATATCAATCAATTAGAATATCCAACCTTTGGTTGTTGATTTACATTGATTGACACTTGAACATTGGTCTTTGGTACCGTTCAAGTAACTCATCTTATATTCAATCGGGCTCGCATATTTCTATTTGTTGATTGTGGATTGAATTAAGAGTTAGAGATATTAAACTCTTTGATATACTTTATTCTAGATTGAGTCTAACTGTCTAGTTGATTCTCTAGAAAGTGTATTGGAGTAAGTCCTCTCAGATTGCCAAACAAATTGTTGGTGTGATTGTTAGAGCCTGCATTTTCAGAAGGACATATGGATAGGTAACAACACCTTGCAAGATTCCTTCCCTACTTATTCAATTTGTCCATAAAAAAATGTTCTTCCATTAGAGATTGCATCTCTGTTGATTCTGCTTGGAACTTATAATTCAGTCGGAATCTGAATGAGCATGAATTAAGTGAAATTATCTCTTTTCTTTCAATGATTGGCGATCCAAATTCAATCGTAAGTGATTCTGATATAGAGGATAATAGAATTTGGGATGGTGGAGGAGATCTCAATGTGTCTAACTATTATGATTCTTTGGATTTTGAGGGTTATCTTTCTTTTCCACGTAAACAACTATGGAATCCTAAAATCCCTTTGAAAGTCCAATTCTTGGTTTGGACCCATTGTTATAATGGTGCCCCTACTAGAGATGGTTTTACCTATTTCCCATCCCCATTTTCCATAAATTCCATCCTAGCCACACATAGCAATTTTTTTTAACTGTGTAAACAATACTTTTGGTATTATACATATAACTTTCTTCCCAACTTACTCGACCACCATCTTTCTTCTTCCTCTCACTCTCAAATCAAATAAAAAAAAGTCTAATGCTAAAAATTTACCACTACCGACTTGTATAACGCATGCCTACACCAGCGCAAAATTATAATTAATCACAGAATTGTTAATTAATTTTTCTTTATATTGAACTGTTAGTTTTTATATCGATTGCAATTGTAATAAAGTGGAAGCAAAGGCGAATGGTTGGCATCTATAGCAGTACATAAGTAAAATAGGGATCCACAGAACTTCGACCCTTTTCAGAATGATTCTTAGACTTAACAGATTTAAGTTTTTCTAAGAATTTAAAAACGCCTTCGAACGCCTTGAACAGATCTTTGTCAATTGGTTCATTATGATAGTATTCCTCAAAGAGATCAAGAGTTAATCTAGTGAGGTTCCATATCCTTGAGTGTGTTAAGCGTTTTCTCAATCTTTCCTTATTTTTATTTGTTCCTTCTGATTGATTCGTAACATCTAAAACTCCCATTTTAGATGATGTAAGATTATCATGCGAAACCAGAGGTTTTAGCCATAATAATCTTTGAACAACCTTTAAGGATTTCTGGTGTGCGCTACAGATGCCAAGAGCTAGTTTTCCAAAGAAATTTCCCATAGGAAAATTTATAAGGAACGAACAAACACAAACTTATTAGGTTTACGGTGTTTGCCTGCTCTGATACCAATTGAAAAAACGGGGGTCTAACAACACCACCTAATATTTCGCTTAGCAATCTGTATGGACATAAATCCAATATACTTTACTAGAGAATCAACTAGACAGTCAGACTCAATCTAGATAGAAGTATATTAAAGGATTTAATATCTCAGTCTCTCAATTTAATCATACTCAAGCAAACTGTGAGTCTCAATTAAAGAGAGATAACTTGGATGGTACCAAAGAATAATATCCAACGATCAATCAATATCAATCAACAACCGTTAGGTCGGATTCACCAATTGATTTTTTTAATGCACAACCTGTATTATTTCAATTATAAAGATAAAACAATATAATGCGGAAATTGAAATAACACAGATACCAGAAGTTTTGTTAACGAGGAAACGCAAATGCATAAAAACCCCGGGACCTAGTCCAGATTGAACACACACTATATTAAGCCGCTACAGACACTAACCAACTACAAACTAACTTTAGACTGGACTATAGTTGAACCCCAATCAATCTCCCACTGATTCAAGGTACAGTTATGATCCTACGCCTATGATCCTAGTAGGATAATCCGCACTTGATTCCCTTAGATGATCTCACCCACAACTAAAAGTTTCCACGATCCAAAATCGCAGGCTTTGACAATAAACACATCTGTCTCACACAGACAAGTCTATCAAAGGATCAATTTGTCTCCCACAGATAAATCCTAAAGGTTTTATTATGTTTTTTGATAATAATCAAGGTGAACAGGAACCAATTGATAATCTGGTCTTATATTCCCGAAGAACAGCCTAGATTAATCAATCACCTCACAACAATCTTAATCGTATGGTAGCGAAACAAGATGTTGAGGAATCACAAACGATGAGACGAAGTGTTTGTGATTAATTTTTATATCTTGCCTATCGGAGATAATCAAATCTCAAGCCAATCAATAAGATTGTACTCGTACGATAAAAGATACAAGATCAGATCACACAACTACGATAAAAGTAGTATCGGTCTGGCTTCACAATCCCAATGAAGTCTTTAAGTCGTTTAACCCGGTTTGAGAAAAAAAAAACATAGGGTTAAAGGAGAATCGAATCTAGAATGCAAAATAGTACCACATGTAAGGTGTGGGGATTAGTTTTGCACAATACTAGACGTTTCCTATATATAGTCTTTCAAATCATGGTTTTTCCTTAGTAACAAAGCAATCAATATCCACCGTTAGATGAAAACCTGATTTACATTCAAGCTAATATTTCTCAACTGTTAGATCGAAAACTTAGCTTGTTATACACTCTTGGACTGCACGCTTCCAGGTTTGTTGACCATACCCAAACGTGTGCACTGTTGGTTTAAATATAGCCAACCAAAAGGTTAGCCATATGAGTATTTCATATCAACCATGTTCTTCTTCACCATAACTAGTTCAAATGACTTCAAATGAACTAGTTAGAGAGTTGTTAAATTGCAAGGAATTCTCATGTACTACACAAGACACAATTGAAGCAAAGATGATTTGATTCACTTGAATCGGTTCATGAAATTTATAGCCACGGTTTGCAAATTTCATTCCTTAGTCTTTATAAGTTTAAGTTCAGAAATCATCTTCAGATATATAACCTTCTCAAGTTCGCAGACTAGGTTCGCGGACTTAAGCAATCGGATAGAGTTCACAAATTCCAGTAGAAATTCTCGGGATGAGGACTTTGCCGGTTCGCGGACTGGGTTCGCGATCTTCACTCACGCAAGTAGTTTGTCAACTCCAGCAGAAATTCTCGGGTTTGAGAACTTCGGCAGTTCGCGTACTTGGCACTTGCCATCCGATTTCTCTTGATCAACAAAGTTCGCAAACTTTGGTTCAAGGAATAAGACTTATACATAAATGTGTTTCCACAACAATGGTTATGTCCACCATTGGTTATGTAATCTAAACTCTCATTTCTATCATTGAAACATTTTTAGAGGACGTTATATTGTTGCTACACCATTTCTCGTCAAAGAAATTTTCAAGATGATTGAAACATATCATGACTTTCGTCACTAGGTAAAGATAAACTTGATCGAAGTGAAAAGCTTACCAACACATATTTCGAGATATAGATAGGCGAGGTATACTCGGCTCCAAATACCAAATGTTTATAATACAAGTCTATATATATAGCATATGACTTCTTGTCTCAAACAGTAGGAGATAGAGTAGATAGACTTTTGAGTGATAGATAAGTTGAAGTCTTCACATACCTTTTTTTCGAGAAGCTCCACCGGTTCCTTGAATTGTTCTTATTCTTGTATGATGAATCGCCATGAAGTCCTTGAGCTCAACTACACTTTCTATCATAGTCCGAGACTTAGCTATAAAAGACTAGAAATCAAGACTTATAGTTTTGATCACTAACACTGACAAACATTCTTGAGATAGCAACACATGTGAGTTCGACCGAGCAATGCTCTAACACCATAACAAGTTGAAATATATAAAATCATAAATATTAATACTGCAAAATCATCTTCCAAATAAACTTTAGAATTTAAATAAATAAATCTAAAAACATTGGAAATAGCTATGTGTACTCACAATAATTTCTATTCCAAACCTTAGTTATCCTTCTTAAAACACAAGAATAAATTCTCACAAGAAGTTTCCTAGACATTAAGTCCTATAAATTTTTTTATCATCCCCGAACTCTCTGTCGTCAACATCTGTAGGAGGTTCATGAAGAAAGGAGTCAATTCCAACAAACCTTCTAGACTGATGCCGAACCAGGGCCTTCTGAATTTCGAGAGTCCTCAAAACAATAGCCTTTATTTGCTGAATCTCCTTTCTTATTTCCTTTAACTCTTCAAGAACCCTAGAAAATTTCTGTAGATTAGAAGGAACAACTCTTGGTTTCCTCACATTCCTCCTTTGTCTTTTCAAAGTTGAAGGTGCAGGAGATTTATATATTTCCTTTATGATTGATGGCTTAACAATCATATTAGCATATTTTCCATCAGAATACATAGTGCTTGGATTCTCCATACCAGTATGAGATTGTGAGCGGAATTCACAAATCAGACTTAACAAGCAATCTTGTGATAAAAAGAGTTTTCAGAGAAGGAAAAAGGAATGTAGGGTTACAAAACTTTTATACACTAAAGGATTCACGTAAGCACAATTCACAACCCTAAGAAAGACAGAATTGTCAATTTTAACCCTATTTTATTGATCAAACAGAGTAAAGTCCTTTCAATATCAATTAGATATGAAAAGATGGAAGAATTCTAAAAAGGTGAAAACAAGACCAAAAAGAAGAAATATAAAAAAATCTTTTCTCTTTTCCTAAAGCCTGATGTGTGCAAACTCTTGTATCTTTTTGAACCAGGCAAATGAGACAAGATACACAACCAAAAAAATTAAGTTGTGCTTGGGTGAACAATAATCTGTCCACTGTAACCTTTTTGAATGGAATTCTTAGAACCAAGTTTCACAGACTGTATAGACCGTATTATTTTATCTAGTGGTCTAATTTTTCTTTGGAAATTAACTTCTTCGGAGAAGAGATGATATTACATACCTCAGACGATTTCTGAACAAGTTTGACCTTGTTTCCTAATCGATTTGCTCTTCGTTGAAGTTTGTTGACATATCTTATATTATGTTTGTAATTGAAACATTTGGAGAGTTCATGACCCTTGAGAGTACAATAAGAACATATAAATGTGGAGGATGGTTCAGATGTCATGGTTGTGCAGGCTGCTAGACAAATGGTAGAACCTGAAAGATTAGAAACGGAATTTTCAGTATACAAAGAGAAATCAATTTTATACTCCAAGGTGGTTGAAGTTTCTCCCGAAATAATATCGAGATTGATGTATGTATTGCTACAATTGTCAAATTCAATATTTTCACAAAAGAATGCAACACTTGATTTTTCGTCTTCATTATAATCATAGTGATCAGACATTTCATCAAGAGTTGCAGCAAGACCTTTTTTCTAGTGTATTTTTTATGATTTGGACACTCATTTGCAAAATGACCAAAGCCTTTACACTTGAAGCACTGTGGCATGTCCTCGTCATCAATATCGTCATTTGTAATACCCCGTTACTTAATAATTATGAATGATTAGTTGAGTTCTATTCGATGTAGGAGTGTATTAGTGGTGTAAGATGACTTATGGTTGTATTAGCTAAGTAAGTTTCCCTTTATCTTTGGTATATGGTTTGGGTTATATGGTGTCAATCTATAGTATTAATAAATCGTATAAACCTAGACTTGTATAAACTTTTAGAGAAGGAGAAAAGAAAAAGGAACGGCCGTGCAAAACGAGGGAGCTAGGGATAACTTGATTTAGATTTTTGTTCTTGTTGGTTGCCTCATCTCCGCATTAAGGAAAGTTAATTATTGATTTATCATGTATATTGATAGTATTTTAAGTTTCAATTGTCTCTTATACTTGAAAACCTAGTTGAGGTTAGGAATCCTTGATCTAATTTTCGAGTTAGGGTTATTCTAACACCTAAAATCCTAACTACTGTTTGTATCTTAGTATGAGATTAAACCGTCGGATTTCTGTAATTTCTGGATATCTTATGAGTTTAAGTATTATCAAACCACTGTTAAAGTTTTAGTATGATCGGATGCGGAATCATGACAGAAACAAGTAGGAAAATGTGACTGTGGTACAGAATTCAGATAGCTTGGCAGGGATCGAAAGCCACGAAAATAGATGTTTTACTGCACGGATTCAACTGAATTTTTAATATGAGTAACCCATTATAGTGAAGTATATTCTGTAGAAAATTAAAGTGAAACCAAGTTTGGTAAATACCTAAACCAACTGACTTTTATAAGTGAATCGTTAGGATTTCAGTTTCCGATGTGCATATACAATCGGCCTTATTTTGGTTTGTAACCGTTACTTTCGTGTGAAATTTTAGCATAATGTTTATGATATATTTGTGGATGTGTGGTGAAAAATTTATTAGGATCAGATCAGTATATATAGGGTATGTTCCAAGACAAGTGTGATTGCGAGGTAAGCCTATTGGGATAGTTTATGAATTGTTGTGGTGCTGGGATGGTTTTTTGGGTCGTGTTTCCCTTATGAGTATGAGTACTACATTATGATGTGTGGATTTAATTCCTAGACTTTTAAAATTGTATTATGTTTATTGAAGTATAATGGTGATTGAAATCCTTAATTGGTGATTACTTTTGTGCGGATCTACTTGCTAAGAGAGCAGGGCCTCGGCTATTCAAATAGTTTGTGTGCACCGGTGGGCAGTAGATGGTGTTATAACAAAGAGATAAGGTACAAAATAGAAATAAATACCTTGTGAGCACCGATGGACAATAGGTTGATTATGATTTGGCCTGCGGTCCATCGATAAAGATTGGGGCTGTCGAGTTTTCCGAGTTCAGGGCCTCGGCTATTCAAATAGCTCGTGAGCACAGGTAGGAAGTAATTATCAATGAAAATAATTTATGGTGGTAGGTGTGTGTATCTTTGAATTGTAAATTCCCGAAGCTGAGTGGCAATGTTAGTTTAGAATTATAAACTTCTGTGTTTTTTATTTCCATGTTTAAAATAAAAAGTGTAGTCTTACTTGAAATAATTGTTGCTTATATGTTATTGGTGTGTATGATGGAATGAGAGTGAACTTTCTCATTCAAGGCTCTGACCTTGTGTTGATTTTTTCCCTTTCAGGTAGCAGAATAATAAAATGGGCTAGTTGTGGAGTTTTCTTGAGTTTCCGCTGCAGTATCTGGGAAGAAGTGGAACCTCTTCCTCGATGTGGTTTTCTGTTGAATTTGTGTTCCTTTATTTAATATAAGGTTATCACATTGTTATTTTTTATTCTTTTCAAATATTTTTCTTATCAAAACTTTGTTAAAACTGAAGTATTTCATTAGTACAACTTTTTTAAGTCCAACTCAGTACTCATTTATATGAAAAGGAGGTTTTCCTTTCAACAATGTTTCCAGTTAGACGTTTATGGCTAGCGTGAGCTATGCGGACTTATGTTCGTGTGGAAATATCATAAATTACTATTGGTAGGGCCGGTCGGACTATTCATATCTAATTCAGGGTTGTCACATCAGTATCCTTGTTTTTAGGAGGAACACGATTATGAGGTTTAACTGATGACTTATGTTTATCTCTAATGAACCGTTTATTTCTCTTCAAAAGAAGATATTTAAACTTTCTTATGATCAAAGAGACTGACTTGTCAAGATCTCCATATGATGAATCAGTCTCAGAAGGATCATCTTCAGAGATGCCAACACTTTTACTTTTATCAAGTAATTTAGTGTTCTTTTGTGCATTGAAAGCAATATCCTTCCATATTTCGATACATGCTCATGATCAAAGATCTTTAACTTCCCAACAAGAGTATTTCTGGAAAGCACATCAAGGTTATTTCCTTCAACGATGGCATGTTTCTTAGAATCGTATCTAGATGGCAATGATCGAGAATTTTCATCATAATGTCCTTTTTAGGAATAGTCTTACCCAACGCAAAAGATGTATTAAAAATTTCAGACACTTTATGATTAAACTCATCAAATGAATCTTCATCTGCCATACGAAGGTTTTCCCAATCATAATTTAGGTTTTAAAGCATATCTTCTTTTTCACAGGTATTCCCTTGAAATACGGTTTCTAAGATATCCAAAGCATCGTAGTCACATGGTGCTGAAGATCTGGGGTAATGGCATGGATGATTACATTCAATCCGTCAGAATTCTGCTTTGCAACAAGAATCTCGACAGCATCATAATCACCGATATCCTTTGGAAAAGTTACAGAGCCTATCGTAACAACCGGAGGATCATATCCATTAACAACCTAAACCCATGATTGAAAATCACGCGCTTGAAGAAAGGCAAGCATAAAATTTTTCCACTATAAGTAGTTCGAGCCATGGAAGACTGGCGGTACGTTTATAGAGATAACACTTCTTTCCATAGAGTCAAATCGCTACAAATACAGACTTATAAGGTCTTAAACGTGTTTTCCTGCTTTGATACCAATTGAAAAGGCGGGGTATAACAACCACACCCAATATTTCGCTTAACAATCTGTATGGACTAACTCCGATATAATTTCAAGAGATTCCACTAGACATTCAGACCCAATCTTAATAAAAGTATATCAAAAAGTTATATCTCAATTTCTCAATTCAATCTGCAATCAAACAAATAGGAATTCTCGAGCCCGATTGAATATAAGAAATAACTTGGACGGTATCAGAAACCAATATCCAAGTGTCAATCAATTTAATCAACAACCAAAGGGTTGGATTCATAATTGATTGAACTTACGCACAACCTGTGATATTTCAATTATATAAACAAATATAATGCAGAAAGAAATAACACAGATACCAGAAGTTTTGCTAATGAGGAAAACGCGAATGCAAAAAAAAACCCCGGTACCTATTCCATATTTGAACACCATACTGTATTAATCCGATAAAGATACTAGCCTACTCCAAGTTAACTTCGGATTGGAATGTAGTTGATCCCTAACCAATCTCACATTGATGAAGGTACTGTTGCGCTCCTTACGTCTTTGAACCCCAGCAGGACTCTACGCACTTGATTCCCTTAGATGATCTCACCCACAACTAAGAGTTTCTATGACCCAAAGTCGAAGACTTGATAAACCAATCTGTCTCACACAGAAAAGTCTATTGAATAGATAAATCTGTCTCACACAGATAAACCTATGAGTTTTGTTCCGTCTTTTAATAAATCTAGGTGAACAGGAGCCAATTGATAGATCAGACTTATATTCCCGAAGAACAACCTAGAAATATAATTCACCTCACAATAATCTTAATCGTATGGTAGCGAAACAAGATATCGTGGAATCACAAATGATGGGATGAAGATGTATGTGACTACTTTTTATCTTGCCTATCGGAGATTAAATATCTAGCAAATCTTAAAGAAGATAGTACTCAATCACGATAGAAAACAACAAGATCACTACATAGAAAATAGTTGGGTCTGGCTTCAAAATCCCAATGAAGTTTTCAAGTCGTTAACTTACAGGGCTTTGGAAAAATCTAAGGTTAAAGGAGAATCGACTCTAGTCGCAACTAGTATCACACAAGAGGTGTGGGTGAAAAAGCGGGGGTCTAACAACACCACCCAATATTTCTCTTAGCAATCTGTATGAACAAACTCCAATATACTTTGCTAGAGAATCAACTAGACATTCAGACTCAATCCAGATAAAAGTATATCAAAGGAGTTAATATCTCAATCTCTCGATTTGATTTATACTCAAGAAATAGAAATCTGCGAGTCTTTATCAAATACTAAAGAGATAACTTGGATGGTACCAAAGACCAATATCCAAGTTTCAATCAATTTAAATCAACAACCAAAAGGTCAGATATTCTAATTGATTGAACAACGCACAATCTGAGATATTTCAATTATAAAGATAAACAATATAATGCGAAAATAGAAATAACACAGACACCAGAATTTTAGTAATGAGAAAACCGCAAATGCAGAAAAACCCCGGGATCTAGTCCAGGTTGAACACATACTGTATTAAGCCGCTACATACATTATACTACAAACTAACTTCGGTCTGGACTGTAGTTGAACCCCAATCAATATCACACTGATCCAAGGTACAATTGTACTCCTTACATGTCTGATCCCAGCAGGATACTAAGCACTTGATTCCCTTAGCTGATCTCACCCACAACTAAGAGTTGCTTCAACCCGAAATCGAAGACTCTAATAAACAAATCTGTCTCACACAGAAAAGTCTATTGATATAGATAAATCCGTATCCCACGAATATACCTATGAGTTTTGTTCCATATTTTGATAAATCAAGGTGAACAGGAACCAACTGATAACTTGGACTTATATTCCCGAAGAACAGCCTAGAATTATCAATCACCTCACGATAAACTTAATCGACTAGCGAAACAAGTTATTGCGGAATCACAAACGATGAGACGAATATGTTTGTTGATAGACACATTTATGTGTCTAATATAGCTCAATTGTATATAGTGTTAGTGCTCGATTTTGTACTTATTTGGTTATTTTATTTATTTGTAGGTGTTTTTAGAAGAATAAGGTTTTGCGGCGAAATTGGCTGAAAATGCGGCATTTGGACCTCCGTTGATAGAGTACCGGAAGCGCCCCAAAAGTGTACCAGAAGTACCCCAGAAATACCCCATGGGGAACCCCGAAGAGTGCTGAAAACAACTCAGAAGAATTGCTAAAGGCACCCCTAAGTTGGATAAGGGGCACCACATTTCGGGCATGTACTAAAGGGACACCAGGACAGGATAGGGGGACACCCTTCTTCTTCACGATTTGAATCAAGAATTTTGGCGGGAAATAAGAGTTGATTTTGGAGCAGTTTTAAAGAGATTAAACACCGGAAATTGATTGGGATGGATTTGATATGACCTAGCAAGTTTAATAGAAGCAATTGGACCGATCAACTTGGGCTGGAATAGCCGGAAATAGGAATCAAAGTCAAATAAGGAAACACGGCTTCATGGGTTCGAATTTGGCTATTCAAGGATATTAAAGGCAAGTAAACCATCTAAACGGGTTATATTCTATCTAAGGAAGAGTTTGATATAAGTGGGAGAGCTCAGAAACGTGTGAAACAAATTTGGGAAGCGATTATTGCCGTGACTGCCAAGAAAAGAAAAAGGGAATTTCGATGCGATTTGGGAAAGATTCAATGACCCTTTTGTGTATAAATAGGATACTCGGGTCCCCTAGAAGAGGTATCAAGAAAGTTGGGGTCGAGCAGAGACCAGAGAGAGGCTAGAGGAGCGAAGAACAGGAGCTGCAGGAAGGAGGAGTTCTGCTGCTGCTGCTGCTGAAGAACACGAAGAACAGACTCCAGAAGACAGTCGTTTATCAACAGTGAAAACGACTGACTATCAAGGGTCATAAAACAACAGCGTCAACAGCAGCAGTGAAGTATCGTTATTTACAGCAGTAGTTTTTTATCGTTCTTCTCTGGACGCCTTCTGTGGGTGGAGATTCATTCTTTTCACTCTTTTAATCAACTTTTGAGCTATAAACATGTATTCTGAGCAAGTGATTCATATGAGTAGCTAAACCCCAATATTGGGATGATGGAGGAAGCCATTTTTCATGCATGTGGTAATTCTAATAATTCTTTTATGACTATTTACATTGATATTTAATCGATTTATGATTTTTATTGAATGGGTGTGACTTCGTTTGATGATGTATGCTTGGTCTATGTATTTTTGATACATCATGCTTGTGTTCATTGCTTTTCAAAAATCTACCTTGGCAAAGAAGAAAGAGTCAATATTTGTTATCCTTGAAGCTATAAATGCCTAGAATTATCTTTTGAACCATATGATATGAGAATTGGTGGAATCCTGAGTCCTAGTATCTCTTGATCTTGTGACATATATTTTGTATATATTTTTATTTTTAAATCTTTACAAGTCCGAGCAACGAACTTTTACTTACCACTAAAAAACTACATCAATTTTTGGCGCCGCCGACCCTGACTTGTTTATAGATTTGTTTATTTTTTTAGGTTTATTTTTATTTTTATTATTTTTGTTCTTTTTTACCCGTTTTGGTATTTTTGTTTGATTTCAGACTTGGAGCCGAGCTAAAGTAAAGAAGAAGGTGCTGAAAAGAAAAGCGAAGCCAAAGAACGAAAGAAAAGAGGAATCCAAAAAGGAGTGAAGAAGAAGTTTTGTATATAGCTTTTATTTATTTATTCTTTTTATTTTTTTTTGGAATTTGTAAATAGGTTTTATTTTTCGTAATTTTTTTGTAATTTTTGGACTTTTTCTTTGGACTTTAAATTTTGGGACATTATTTTTTTTATATACCCTACGGAAGGGTACCTTTAAATATAAACTGTGTGCAGGGAAGGACGGAGATTACTATATCGTCTCGGCCCCTCGGGTTCGTACACGACATAGGAGTCGTGGCCCGAGTCAACTTCAACGGTTCATCCCCGTCTGGTACGGGAGGTAAGTCCAATCGAAACACTCGCGAATCTCCTGCAAGCGGGTTACTGTACTCCTTAAGGTGATAATTGTTTGAGGACGAACCAGACTGTTTTTATATTCCTAGTAAAGGGCAAGGCCTGGCCTAAACAAGATAAGGGTTCGGATTTCATCATCGTTCCGTTCTTGCACTCTTTAGGAAAACAAAACCTAATGCGAACCCAAGCTTTAAAGTCTGATTAGAAAAAGACCTATAGGGTAACGAGCTTGTTAGGAAAAATTTTCGAAGGATATTGGTCACCTTTTAAGCAACTTCAAAGTTCATGATGACTTCTGGGAGTTGAAACAAGCCGCCTTGTAACGCCGGTGAGGCCTTGGGTATCAAATCTCCATTGAGCTTCCCTCGCCTCAGTTTCATCTCACATTAGCTTGGATTGATCCAGAGGGGTTTGCTCAAACTGTAACGAATTCCCCTTCGAGAGATAGAAGCTAGTCTAGAAACAATCTAAGTGGAGCCATCATGCTTTTTGTTTGCTAGAAATATTTAGGTTTGCTTTGGTGAATTCGAGTCGGCCTTGTTTGTGATTATGTAGAATTCCCTTTGCAATTAAGAATGTCGAACTGGTATGATAAAAGCCAATACAATGAGTATCGACCTGAATATGGACATCATCAGTTTTATGACCATGGTGGGAATAGTAGTTGGGAACGCCAACCTTTTCAAGGTTATGGTTCATACCATGGTGAGCCCAATCACTATCCTCACAACCATCAGTCATACGAGCAAAATTCTTATAATTCCTCTTTACTAGAGTCTGCTTGTCAGTTAGCTGAGTCAACACAAAAATTACTTGCGACAACACGTAGTTCTACAGGAATGAATAATTTAGTTATGGACGAAAACAATTCAACGTGTGAACCTTCTTTCCTAGATAAAGTCAGGAAGTCATGTGAGTCGACTCAGAAAATGTTGTTAGAGGCCCAGGAAAGATTTGCTCAAAATAATCTTAACTTACAATATAGTGTTTCCGATAATACCCTTGAGGATAGTTATTTCCATAATCAGGATGACGAGGTAAGAATTGGTGACACTACTTTAGATGAGGTTCAACCATTTTCATGCTATTATAATGACGATTATGATGAGGATACTGTTGATGAAGAATTTGAAACATGTAGGCATAGTGATCAGGAATTTGTTACTCCAATATATCTTTACAATGATAATGATATTTTTAGTTCAAATCCAAATAATTTTAATAATTATTCACCTATTCAAAAGGACGAGGATTTGATTAGAGATACCCATGTTTTAGACGATGTAGTATTTCCTTTAGATTACGAAGCCGATGATGGTTTAAAGGAACTTGTTTATCTTGAGAATACTGTTTTCGAGTCAAACGATTTAGAAACAGTAGTCAATGATGGTTTCGAGGAACGGTTTTATCCTGAGAATACTGTTTTAAAGTCTTGCGATTTAGAAACAATAGTCTTAGATGAACTCGTAGAGATAAGTGAGGATGAACCTGGCTTAGAAGAATCAATTGCCCATTTTCAGGAATCTGATGACCTAGAAATTAGGGAGATTGTGACTAGTCTAACTAGAGACACTGAAAACTCTAAGTTTGGGGGTGATTATCATTCTCCGTGTGCTTTAACTCTTAGAAAGGTCCCTCACTTGGGACTTAACATATGTGCCTCAACCATTTTACAAGATTATCTTCATACACCTTTTCTCGGAACTTAGTGATGTCCAAGAAGAAGTTAAGTCGTTAGGAACCCATCCTATGGTTGATGTGGTTATCCCAGGCAATAACACCCATATTGACTTTGTTTTCTCACCAAATAGTTTTCTTCCAAATGTGGGAACGTTTATATTTAAAATTAGTCGATTATTAAGTTCTGAGACTAAGCCTATGTACTTTAGGTTAATAGAATCGACATATTTTCTTAAGAATGACCACTACTCTCAATGTGGTCAACTATGTAAGTCATATCTGATTGACTTAGAGGATCCGCAATTATTTAGGTTATTACTTCGTGATTCTAAGTTCTTAATTGAGTTTTTCCAGACTCTAGGACCTAGTAATTTGGATCCAATCTATGAGGAAATGCATCCAAGGAAAATATTTTATTTAGACCCTTTCATAGAACCTGAACCTGAACCGCAATTAGCGATAGTTATCAGGAAACTAGGTAAGGGCATGATAGTCTTGTTAATTTCGTTGGTTCACTGCAATTTCCTTTGGTCAACTCTTTTTGGTTTTGAAGACCCGCAGTTATTTCGGCTACTATTATACGGTTCGAGTTGACTAATCCTTTCCTAAGTCTGGCTGAACACTTTAAACTTAGCACTTCTTGGGAGGAAATCCATTCTCATGCAACCAGGTAATATCTTTCTTTAACTCTTTGCTTCAAATGGTAACAGTTTCTCCTTGTTCATGCTTTTAATTTTATCTTTAGATCATTGAGGACAATGTTAGATTTAAGTTTGGGGGTACGGGAGGAACTTTTTAATTGCATTAATAAACTCCAGAGCCTAGAAATTTATGCCTATTAAGGATAGCACTAACCAATCTAAGTGGATGGAAGCATTTTGGTTGTAGGAGTTGAGGAACCAATCTGATTAGATGGAAAAATATAGAAGAGTCTATTCATAAAAGCACAGAGCTCAGGTGTTAGATAAAAAAACATGGTAGTTTCGCCATATCCTCGTGATGGAAACATCGAAAGAATCCTGATCACTTCTTTTTATTTTATTTCCTTTTACCATTACTAGGGTGAAATAGAGTGACTGAGATACCCAAAAAAAAAATGATGAAAAGAAGAAAAAAATATATATATATATATTGAAAAAAAAAGAAGAAGAAAAGTATTTATACCAGACCATTAGACCAACCGGAATAAATACAATAAAGTCGACCACTGATACCCTTGTATATGCCAGCTGAGTTGACCTAGAGTTAGGATTATCGACCGCTGGTACCCTTGTATATGCCAGTGGGTTGATATTAGTCTAGACCAGTATCTCAGTCCATTAGGATAGGTTCACCTTAGTCAACATCATCTACGCCTTTCTCTACATCCATCTTCTTAATCTACCCATGTGATTGGTTGACTCCGGTTTATGATGTCCAGAAACTATCTGAGTAGAGCTCTGTCACTTTATATGAATTTTAGTATGCTTGAGTGCAAACTCGTGTACAACAATTGGAATTTCGCATCAGGGTACTTCCTCTTGTAAACAATAAGTATGCCAACCAAGGAGGTTCTTTAGTGCCTTCCAAGATTCTGCATAGATAGTTAGGGTCTGGAGTAAAGATTTTGTGGGTATATCTCTAGTAATCCCTCCCGAGACTATAACTCGGCCGCTAGGGCCACCTAGGGGTTTAAAGGCTTATTGCATACGCTAAATGCAATTGACGATGCCTGCGACACTGAGTTAGGATTTTATTTTGTAGTTTTGATTTGCTCGGGACTAGCAAATAATAAGTTTGGGG
Organism: Papaver somniferum; assembly: GCF_003573695.1. Lineage (NCBI taxonomy): Eukaryota > Viridiplantae > Streptophyta > Magnoliopsida > Ranunculales > Papaveraceae > Papaver > Papaver somniferum. The sequence goes on along the minus strand of NC_039368.1, from coordinate 123,725,333 downwards.
GTATTTGATAGACGCATTTATGTGTCTAATATAGCTCAATTGTATATATTGTTAGTGCTCGATTTTGTACTTATTTGGTTATTTTATTTATTTGTAGGTGTTTTTAGAAGAATAAGGTTTTGCGGCGAAATTGGCTGAAAATGCGGCGTTTGGACCTTCGTTGATAGAGTACCGGAAGCGCCCCAAAAGTGTACCAGAAGTACCCCGTAGGGAACCCCGAAAAGTGCTGAAAACAACTCAGAAGAATTGCTAAAGGCACCCCTAAGTTGGATAAGGGGCACCACATTTCGGGCATGTACTAAAGGGACACCAGGACAGGATAGGGGGACACCCTTCTTCTTCACGATTTGAATCAAGAATTTTGGCGGGAAATAGGAGTTGATTTTGGAGCAGTTTTAAAGAGATTAAACACCGGAAATTGATTGGGATGGATTTGATATGACCTAGCAAGTTTAATAGAAGCAATTGGACCGATCAACTTGGGCTGGAATAGCCGGAAACAGGAATCAAAGTCAAATAAGGAAACACGGCTTCATGGGTTCGAATTTGGCTATTCAAGGAGATTAAAGGCAAGTAAACCATCTAAACGGGTTATATTCTATCTAAGGAAGAGTTGATATAAGTGGGAGAGCTCAGAAACGTGTGAAACAAATTTGGGAAGCGATTATTGCCGTGACTGCCAAGAAAGGAAAAAGGGAATTTCGATGTGATTTGGGAAAGATTCAATGACCCTTTTGTGTATAAATAGGATGCTCAGGTCCCCTACAAGAGGTATCAAGAAAGTTGGGGTCGAGCAGAGACCAGAGAGAGGCTAGAGGAGCGAAGAACATGAGCTGCAGGAAGGAGGAGTTCTGCTGCTGCTGCTGCTGAAGAACACGAAGAACAGACTCCAGAAGACAGTCATTTATCAACAGTGAAAACGACTGACTATCAAGGGTCTTAAAACAACAGCGTCAACAGCAGCAGTGAAGTATCGTTATTTACAGCAGTAGTTTTTTATCGTTCTTCTCTGGACGCCTTCTGTGGGTCGAGATTCACTGATTTTATTCTTTTCATTCTTTTAATCAACTTTTGATCTATAAACATGTATTCTGAGCAAGTGATTGATATGAGGAGATAAACCCCAATACTGGGATGATGGAGGAAGCCATTTTTCATGCATGTGGTAATTCTAATAATTCTTTTATGACTATTTGCATTGATATTTAATCGATTTATGATTTTTATTGAATGGGTGTGACTTCGTTTGATGATGTATTATTTAATCGATTTATGATTTTTATTGAATGGGTGTGACTTCGTTTGATGATGTATGCTTGGTCTATGTATTTTTGATACATCATGCTTGTGTTCATTGCTTTTCAAAAATCTACCTTGGCAAAGAAGAAAGAGTCAATATTTGTTATCCTTGAAGCTATAAATGCCTAGAATTATCTTTTGAACCATATGATATGAGAATTGGTGGAATCCTGAGTCCTAGTATCTCTTGATCTTGTGACATATATTTTGTATATATTTTTATTTTTAAATCTTTACAAGTCCGAGCAACGAACTTTTACTTACCACTAAAAAACTACATCATTTGTGATTACATTTTATCTTGCCTATTGGAGATAGAAATCTCAAGCCAATTATTTCAATTGTACTCGTACGATAGAAACAACAAGAACAGATCACACAACTACGATAAAGTAGTATCCGTCTGGCTTCACAATCCCAATGAAGTCTTTAAGTCGTTAACCCGGTTTGAGAAAAGAAAAACAGAGGGTTAAAGGAGAATCCACTCTAGCTACAACTTGTATCACACGTAAAGTGTGGGGATTAGTTTTTCCAGTTGCAAGAGTTCTCCTTTATATAGTCTTTCATTCACCGTTAGATGAAAACCTGATTAGATTCAAGCTAATATTTATCAAGTGTTAGATCGAAAACATAGCTTGTTATACACTCATGAAATGCACTTTCTAGGTTCGTGTGACCGTACCCAAACTTGTACATTAGTTGGTTCAACAATAGTTAACCAAATGGTTAGCCATATGATTACTTTCATATCAACCATATTCTTCTTCACCAGAACTAGTCCAAATGACTCAAATGAACTAGTTAGAGAGTTGTTCGATTGCTTAGATCTTATGTAACTTCACAAGACACAATTGAAGCAAAAACGATTTGATTCACTTGAATCGTTTCATGAAATTTATAGCCACGGTTTGCAAAATCATTCCTTAAACAATATAAAGATGAGTTCAAGAACAATCATTTTTAGATATAACCTACTCAAGTTCGCGGACTGGGTTCGCGGACTTAAGTTCTCGGAAGGAGTTCATAAACTCCAGCAGAAATTCTCGGGTTTGAGAACTTCGCCAGTTCGCGGACTGAGCTTGTTGAGTGAGTTTCCAAACTCCAGCAGATATTCTCGGACGAGAACCTCCGCCAGTTCGCGCACTGAGTTCGCAAACTGTGAAAAAAAAATCTGGTTCTCTTGATCAACAAAGTTCGCAAACTTTGGTTCAAGGAATAAGACTTATACATATATGTGTGTCCACAACAATGCTTATATCCATCAATGGTTATATAGTCTAAACTCTCATTTCAATCATTGAAACATTCTCAGATGACGTTATATAGTTGTTATTCACAAACCATTTTTCGTCAGAGCAATTTTCAAAGTGATTGAAACATATCATGACTTTCGTCACTAGGTAAAGATGAACTTGGTTAAAGCGAAAGCTTACCGGCACATATTTCGAGAAATAGATAGGCGAGATAAACTCGGCTCGAAATACCAAATGTGTATAATATAAGTTTATATAGCAAAACGACTTTTGTCTCAAGATAGGAGATAGAATAGATAGACTTTTGAGTGATAGATAAGTTCAAGTCTCCACATACCTTTTAGTTGATGAAGATCCACCGGTTCCTTGAGTAGTCCTTCGTTTTGTATGATGATTTCCATGGAGTTCTTGAGCTCCACTACACTTTCTATCCTAGTCCGAGACCTTAGCTATAGTAGACTAGAAATCAAGACTTATAGTTTTGATCACTAACATTGACAAGCATGCTTGAAATAGCAACGCATGCGAGTTCGACCGAGCAATGCTCTAACAGTGGGGATTAGGTTTCCCATTTGCTAGAGTTTCCTTTATATAGTCTTCAAATCAGGGTTTGCAATCAACGTTACCTTGGTAACAAAGCATTCAATATTCACCGTTAAATGAAAACCTGATCAGACTCGAGCTAATATATTTCACCTTTAGATCGAACTTAGCTTGTTACACACAATTGAAAAGTGAATTCATTTAGATATGAGTAACCGTACCTAAACGTGTATACCATATTATCCACATGAACACTTTCATATCAACCACATTCATCTTAACCATAACTAGTTCAATTGACTCAAATGAAACTAGTTCTAGAGTTGTTCAATGGTTTATATTCTCATAGAAGTGTACAAGACAGAATTGAAGAAAAATCGATTTTGATTCACTTGAATCAATTCATGAACATTATAGCCATGGTCTGCAAAAAGATTGCATTACTTACTTTTTAAATGTATTAGTTCATGAACAAACCGATTTTAGAACTTAAGTTACTCAATTATGCATACGGGTGTGCGTATCTAAGTAGTCGGACTAAGTTTGGGTTCCCAGTATGCGAATGGGTACGGATACCACTAAATATAAACCAAGCTCAGCAGAAAATTCTGGAACTTGAACTTACGCCAGTACGCATACCGGTATACATACTATAGTTCCCGGACTTTCATTAACCAAACAGTACGCGTACAGGTATGCGTATTATGCTACCCGGACTAGGATTACACATATGAAAGTACGCGTACTATGCTTATAATCTAATCATGGTTAAGTGTTATAAACTCTTATTTCAATCATTGAAACATTCTCTGAAGAAGACAATAGATGCCTCACACAAACTATTAGCCTCAAAGCAATTTTCAAGTGGTCGAATGACCAATACGAAACATTTCGAGTCTACATCAAATGACCGTCTCACACAAATCATGTAAGATATTACCAGGTGATTTTCACATGATCATCTTTTGACTTTCGTCAAAAATATAAGATGAACTTGGTTAAAGCAAAAGCTAACCAATACATATTTCGAGAAATATGTAAGCGAGTTAAACTCAGCTCGAAATATCAAATGTGCATAATTGAAGTCTATATAGCTTTATGAATTTTGTCTCAAATAAGAGACAGAGTATATAGACTTTTGAGTGATAGATGAGTTCAAGTATCCACATAGATTTTGTTGATAAAGCTCCACAAGCTCCCCTTAGTATTTCTTCGTCTTCAACCAATGAACGTCGTGAAGTATAATGCTCAACTACACTTTCTATCCTAATCCGAGACTTAGCTATAAGTAGACTAGAAATCAAGACTTATACTTTTGGAAACTAAACTTGGCAAACAAGCTTGAGACAACAACGCTTGCGAGTTCGACCGAGCAACGCTCTAACAAAGTTATCTATGGAGAATAATAGAGTGAGTTATGTTTACCCAATTTTAAAAGGGTTTTACAAAATATGATTTGTGTATTGGGATTGAATTTAGGGAAAATGGGGATAGGAAATAAGTGAAACCCTAGAGATTACTTAGTTAAAACGGGTAAATCGGAATCAGATAGCTGCTTGTTCTGTAATGTAGCGCAAGAGACAAACATGAACATTTTTCTTCATTGCGCAGAAACAACTAAGATCTGGAATTATTCCTTGTCTTCTTTTGGTTATGATTGGGTTTTTGCTGAGAATGTTAAAGCTTCTCTTTGCCTAACAAAAAAAGTAAAGATATGAAAAAGAAACTTTGGTGTCATATTCCTTTTGCAGTTTAATGGATAATATGGCAGGAAAAATACAAGATTATTGTATGATAGATTATATGGCGGAAGGAGAGAAAGATCTTTCAATCCACTTATTATTGCTATAAAGTGTACTCTTTTTTATTGGGGTTTGCGTACAAATATATTTGATGGTATTTCTTTAAGTACACTTATTTGTAATAGGGAGGCAATGATAAACAGCAGATAATCATTAGATCTTTTTGTTTTTCTTTGTATCTGTCACTTCTGGTGACTTTTACATCTTAATACACTTTGTCAAAAAACAAACAAACTATTACTCACTCTATGTCTGCTTTTAATCTTTTATGGGTGTGTTGTTAGCTCTTCTGTTATTATTAACAGTTTCTGGTGTTTCCGTTAACTACAACAACTCGCTTTGCCAGCCTGTCTTTGTAACTAATTATCCATTCATTTATAAGGCTTGTACTCTTGTTGTTTGTCAGTGAGGAATCAATATATTCCTCCCCAATCATTTTCTCTATGATATCAGTGCCAATCAGGGCCTGATCACCTAACCTAGCTTTCGCCATTAAACAGGCAATTCAAAGCTTCTATTTCTCAAATTTTTCTTCTGATTCAATATGGAATCAAGTATTACTAAAGTTCCTTTACACACTATTGCGCATATAGTTCCTTCAAAACTTCAAGATCATAATTTTTTCACCTGGAAATCCTTACTTCTTCCTTTATTTAAACGCTACAATGTTCTTGGTTACAAAAACGGTACAAAATATTGTCCACACAAATTTGTATATGTGCAAAGAATTGCAAATCCTGATAAGACTACCCTAAGTGGATACGACGGAATGAAGAAAATCAAACTCTTATCTTGCGGATTCAATCATCTATTTCTAAAAGTGTTATCTCATATGAAGCTGGTCCAACTACTTCATATGAACTGTGGAATTCAACTAAAGAAAGATTTGCTTCAATTTCTTCAACACATGTGATTCAACTCATAACAAAGCTCTCCTATATTAAACAAGGTAACACTACTATCATCAATTATCTTAATGATATCAAGAAGATATCAGAATCTTTATCTGTTGCTGAATCTCTCATCTATAAATCTGAAATGATTTTGAGTGTTCTCAATGGTCTTAGATCTACTTTTGCTTCAAGTTTGGTCACTCAGCTATTGAATGCAATCAGCGCATGAACTTTGCTTGTCAAGGTCGACCATTTCCTTGGAATATACATGATATGTTAGCTTCACCTAATGTTCTAGGTGAGAATCCTTGGTACTGTGATTCAGGAGCAACAACTCATATTACCTCAGATGCTTCAAATCTTCAAGACTTTTATTCTCACAGTGGTATTGAGCAGATAACAAATGCAAATGGTGCAAATTTCTGACATAGGTACATCTACTAAATTTTAGATGACAAGTACTATTAATTTCCTTAAAATTTTACATGTTCCAGTTGCTTCTCAAAAACTTCTCTCAATTCATAAGTTTACTAGAGAATAATTGCAGTATAACATTTGAGGGTGATAATTACTTTGTGAGGGATCTCAAATCTGGGATGAACATTTTTCAAGGGCAGAGTAACAATGGTTTATATCCGCTACATCTAGCATCTTCACCAACAACACCTTCAGAGGATACTTCTTCAATTACTATTACATTGTCTGCTATGGAAATCACACCACTTCTACTTAATAAGAGGCTTGGTGATAAGCAAAAAATTGCGATGCTTTTGCACCCATAATTACATTAGCTAGGCCTCATTTTATTTGGTAATAAACTTGTTTTGAGTCTTTTGAAGGGATTAAGCTCTTGTGGAGAAAGTTGCTCGAAAAATGAAATTTGGTCCCAGAAAAGTACTAAAGGCACCCCAAATTTGGATAAGGGCACCCCTAAAATGTGTTAAAGGCACCAGAGGAGTTGATAAAGGCACCCCAGGAGTTTTGTTATTTACAGCCCAAAATTATTTCTTATATACCCTACGAATTGCTACTCGCACCCTCAATATTGCTAAATACACCCCAATTACTAAATGCACCCCCGGATTGGATAAGGGGAGGTCATCTTCAACCTTTTGAATTTGGAAAATGGCAGGAAAACTAGTTTCCAATGGAACAAAATTAAGGTTTGCGATTTGGGTGAATTATAACGAGATTCAATGGGTGAAATCAAACGGGTTTGTTGCTACGGACTAAACAGGGATGGCATGGGTCTTTCTTTCGATTAAAATTGGCTAGATAATTGGGACTTCAAGAAAACAAAATAGAAATTTTGGCGGGAAAATTGTGCAGCTAAGTTTAGAGTTTGGATTCAATTTTTGGGCGAGTTTATGGATATTCAATTGTTGTATTTGAGTGGGATCCACCTATTAAGACCTAACAGAGATCGTATGGGCTTTATAATCGATTATATTTGGCTGGATGATCAGTTCGAAGAGAAACAGGGAAAGTTAGCCTTCATCTGCGAAGATTTTGGAGAGTTTTTGGTGGACTTTTTTCTCTCTGATTTTGCTTTATTTGGGCATGTTTTATCCAAAAAGGGATGGTATGTTTGATTCGACTAAGAAGGAAGATACGTGGAAGCTCATGGAAACAGAGGTGGAAAAACTCTTTATCTGCATAATATCCCGGACAGGATTGAGAAGAGTTTTAGTCGGAGTTTGGCTTGGTGTTCGAATGGGATAACCCTGTTTGAGTAATGAGTTTTGTTTTGAAAATAAAAGGAAGAATACGTGGACTTGGTTAAAATATGGAAGTTGCATATTCACGGGATTGGAAATTACGTGTGGAAATCTTCTTTGCTCAATCTGTTACGAGAAAACTGTGTGTTTGTAGTGTGCCAGTTGCAAGATAACACAAGAGAACACGTAAGAGAAGAAAAAAAAGGGAAAGAAATAACCCCGTGACTGCAGAGAATTGAAAAGAGGATGATATGGAGTTATTGCAGAAGATTTGTTGCTGGTGAGGTATAAAAAGAGTCCTCGAATGTCTTATAGGGGATATCGAGAGTTGGGCAGAAGAGTAGAGGGTCGCAGAGCAGATTTTCTGCTGCTGCAAATAGGAAGAAGAACAGACTACACATGTAGTCTGTCGTATTAGAACTGTCACTGTTTCTTCCAAGAATGACAGTTTTTCTGCGACAGAACAAAACAATAGTTTTCTGTATAAGGCATTGTAACAATTTTGTAACGCCTTTACAACGTCGGGAAACTCAGTTTTCTTATCTTTTCACCTCTTGTAAGCACTTTTGAGCAATAACAATGAATTTTGAGCGTGTCTACCATATGAGAAGCTAAACCCCTACACTGTGTCGACGGATGAATCCGAATTTCATACGTGGGTGAATTTATATTATTCTTTTTATGAATTTTGCATTTATTTTAAATTGATTTATAACTAATATTTTGAGAATCTACCTTGGAAAAAATAAGAGTCCATGTTTTTATTCATTGAGCGATAATTGTAGAGAATAAATAATTGAACACTATGTTATGAATTCGGTGAAATCCTAGACCGTCCCAGTAACTCCCGCTTTAATTTATTATTTTCATTAAATCTTTAAATTCTTCACAAGTCTTAGAGTTCAATTCATATTTACTTCATCAACTTTGAAATCACATCAATTTTTGGCGCCGACGACGCGGACTTGTTTTTAGAATATTTTTTAGGTTTATTTTTATTTTGTACAGTATTTTCATTTCATTTTAGATTTTCTTTTTTCCATTTTATGCTTTTTTTGTACTTATTTTTAGGGACTTTTTAAGGATGATGACTTTTCTGAGGAGACGTCACCTAAGATGACACTGGCACAATATAAGCGTAGAAGTTCAAATTATAAGGCAACCTCATCTGAGATGACGCTTGGTGAATATATGCATAGGAAACGGTATGGAGTTTGTAACACCCCAATTTTCGGGCCCTGATCCTGCCCGCATATCGTGCCTGAAAACCCGAAGTGCTACTTCGACACCATAGCCAAAGGCCGACTACTAAGCCCAAGCTCGTAAATAATTTATTTGGGCTTTATTTTTAAGCTCGTTTTACCATTTCTATCGCAGCGGAAAACTTAGAAAATTTATTTGGGAAGATCTAACCGTTGATTTAACCTAACTTTACAGCCACCGGAAAAAAAACACATTTTTATTCTCATATAAAAATATCAACACCTTTCAAGTCTTAAGTTTTAATTAATAAGCAACGATTTCAATACTAGATTGTAAAACTTAAAACAGACAAAGGTATATTCATAGAATTGTACAGGCTTCATACGAGTTCCAAAATTCATGATACTTATAGGGATTGATCCAAACTGTAAATACTATTAGTTATTAATTTTCCAAGATTTTTAAATGATGTTTAATAACCTATGACCACGGTCAAACATGAAGTTGACCAGCACCGCAGAAAATCAAAACTGTGATAGTCTGTTTTATAAAAATTATATAAAATAGCACACAACTCGAAATTGAATGAATCTTGCCATTTGGAAAGATAAAAGATAAATGTCGACTTCTTAAGAAGACACTAAGGTCAAAAGTCAATGTATCATTGTTTTAAAGTAGGATGTTTATGAGACATTTAAAAATATAGGATATTTGTTGTATTCAATACTGGTACAAAGAATTATTTTAAAAATATGTATACCACTCAAAAAATTCTATAAATTTTACCAAATGTCCCTTAAGATATTTTACATTAACTACGAAAATAATAATACCAAAAACTGTTAGGAAATTAAAATTAAAATCAGTCAACTCAACATCATATAATATTTTACTACTTTAAATCTAAGACTAATTACGTCATTGATCTAGAATTTTACGCGTAAACAATAATCGTAAGGACTTCAAATTACTCTCTAGGCTCCACGTTTATCAACTCCTTGTCATGCGTCAAATCTGGAATTTTTTGTCATAATACGACGTGAGTTGTGACACTCAGTAGGCAAAGAAGCAACAAAATATTTTATGCAATATTTTTCAATTCCTTGTAAAAACAACCACTGGCATGATTAGCAACATCACAAACACATGGAAACACCACATCCATAATAATAATCAAATCAATCAATCCGCTCTCCCCAGGGAGCCCCACGTGGGTTTAGGGAAACAAAATTGTTCCCAAGGATATCTCGTATCCCATCAAAAAATATTTTTAAGAATTACAATCTATGGACCGCATCCCAACATTTATAATCATGCTCATAACATCGATTATCATCATTATCATCAATAATCATAAAAACTTGTAAATATGAATTTAATTAAAAAAAACATAAATAGGAAAAAGTTTTTGATTGTGTTGCGCCTACCTCAAACGTTAGCAAATAATCCTAAATAAAATGATGCCAAATACCGATCCAAAGAAACCAAGATTTTCACGACCACTAACATTTCCTCTCTTCCTTTTGCGATCTCCGTTTCATGTAACAGTAAGATTTCTAGACGGAGCTGCTATCCACTGCAAGAAAACTTAATTTCTCGGTTGAAAACCTATTCTTTATTGGTATCACTTTCTTTATATGTACGTCAGGAAAGAACTACCGACTACTAACCCTAAAGGTCCAATATAACTTATTCTAGTCAACCTTACTCTTCTAAACATTCCGCATGCTATCATGGGGATTATCTCTGTTTTCAATTTAACCAAAAATTCACTGGGTGACAATTCAATTTAGAGAAGATCCAACCAAAACTCGACATGCAACAGGGTGATAAAATCCAACCAATCATAATGTGCCATGGTATAAGATGATAAACAAAAAAATTTCCTTTAAGAAACACGTTTTTGCATGTCAAGAATCCAAAAAGAATAATCAGAATTATATCACATTAATTTCCCTTTCATTATTAATTACCTATTATATATTTTGTGCTGCCCACTCATTTTTGGATAAGTGTCCACATTAGACCACTACAAATAATTACTTAGAGACATATAACAAAAGAATCCTAATATATATGTATACATAAATATATCAAGGCATTATTTAGTATTTTATGTATACTTCTTATATATAGGCACACCATGTCCGAGAAAGTAGATGAGATACCAAAACAATTCCTAGGAAAATTACTAAAATACCCTCTTATAGTAAAAAGACTATTTTACCCTTACCAGTAAAACGACATAAATACCCTTGAATTTGGGACGGATATTACAGAGTTTTTTCTCTACAAATGTTAAGTGAAGAATCACCTCAAACTATATATGAAAAGTATTACAAACACACACCACTTAGTTTTGAAAAAAAATTGAGAGTTCTAGAATGCCAAAAATTATATGATGATGATGATAATGATCAGCCTTGTAGTAACTCTCTGTTCCAGACATAATTTGTAGATGACCCTGTGGATGATTGTGTAGATGATTTCCCTAATTCTATAGATGAATTTATCTCACAATATCATTCACCCGAATTTGAGGTTATTTCTAGACCCCTAGACTTCCAAAAGTTAATTAATTTAGGGTTAGAATTGTGTGCTTCAAAATTTTTTTGGATTACTTGGCATCCACATACCCAGAGGACGTCCCTGCTTCTGATACCATGCATGAGCTAATTGACAATTTCCCAGTCTCAATAATATCCCCATATTTTGTTATTTATGCACTTCCATGTGTAATAAAAACTAGGTTTGGAGGTAATCCTCTATTTCTAACAGTTTCAGTGTCCCCACATTTTCATAACATAATTGTGAAGTTGTCGTTTGTAAATACTGCATTTTGGGTTGATCCCCAAATTTTCAGGCTGTTAATTTTTGGGAATCCGTTTCGGTACATATCCAGTAGGTAGTTGTTGTTTTTTTACATTTTTTTTAGTCTTTCTGCTTTTATTTGATTTTCATTGTTCTTTGTTATTATTATCTTTTGATGTGTGATACAGAGAATGATACTCTTCTTGCGTCAATCAGGTGAAATTTTCTAATTGCTTCTCTTTGATTTACATTTGTTTCTCTTATTAATATTTATTGCATCCCATTACAGGTTGCACTGTTTGAAATATTGAGGAAAATGTTAGATTCAAGTGTGGGGGAGTGGTTAAACTTTCAGATTTCTATTTTATGACCAGCTGTGTAGCGGGTTTAAAAAAATTTAAGAATTAAAAAATTTAAAATTAATTTTTTTTTATGATATGACCAGCTGTGTAGCAGGTCTTTCTCTCTCTCTCTCTTATTATATGACCAGATGTGTAGCGGGTCTTCTTCTGTTTTGCTCGAGGACTAGCAAAATGTAAGTATGGGGGAATTTGATAAGCACGAAAGTGCGATGCTTTTGCACCCATAATTACATTAGCTAGGCCTCATTTTATGCTAATAAACTTGTTTTAAGTCTTTTGAAGGGAATAAGCTCTTGGGGAGAAAGTTACTCGAAAAGTGGTATTTGGTCCCAAAAAAGTACTAAAGGCACCCCCCCCCACTTTGGATAAGGGCACCCCCCAGAATGTGTTAAAGGCACCCAGGAGTTGATAAAGGCACCCCAAGAGTTTTTGCTATTTACAACCCAAAATTACTTCTTATACCCCACAAATTGCTACTCGCACCCTCAAGATTGCTAAATACACCCCAATTGCTAAATGCACCCCGGATTGGATAAGGGGAGGTCATCTTCAACCTTTTGAATTTGAAAAATGGCGGGAAAATTGGTTTTCAATGGAACATAATTAGGGTTTTCGATTTGGGTGAATTATAACGAGATTCAATGGCTGAATTCAAATGGGATTGTTGCTAGGGACTAAACAGGGATGACACGAGTCTTTCTTTCGATTAAAATTGGCTAGATAATTAGGACTTCAAGAAAACAGAATATGATTTATGGCGGGAAAATTGTGCAGCGAAGTTCAGAGTTTGATTCAATTTCTGGGCGAGTTTATGGAGATTCAATTGTTGTATTTGAGTGGGTCGACCTGTTAAGACCTAAAAGATATGGTATGGGCTTTATAGTCGATTATATTTGGCTGGATGATCAGTTCGAAGAGAAACAGGGAAAACAAGGAAAGTTAGCTTTCACCTGCGAAGATTTCTGGAGAGTTTTTGGTGGACTTTCTCTCGGATTTTTCTTTATTTGGGCCCGTTTTATCCAAACAGGGATGGTATGGGTCTTTGATTCGACTAAGAAGGAAGATACGTGGAATCTCATGGAAACAGAAGCGGAAAAACTCTTTATCTGCATAATATCCCGGACAGGATTGAGAAGAGTTTTAGTCGGAGTTTGGCTTGGTGTTAGACTGGGATAACCATGTTAATTTGACTGGATCAAGGAAGGTAACGAGTTTTGTTTCGAAAATAAAAGGAAAAATACGTGGACTTGGTTAAAACAAGGAGGTTGGATATTCACGGGATTGCTTATGGAAATTACGTGTGGAAATCTTCTTTGCTCAATTTGTTACGAGAAAACTATGTGTTTGGAGAATGCCAGTTGCAAGATAACACAAGAGAACACGTAAGAGAAGAAAAAAAAGGAAATAAATAATCCCGTGACTGCAGAGAATTGAAGAGAGTATGATATGGAGTTATCGCGGAAGATTTGTTTATGGTGAGGTATAAAAAGAGTCCTGGAATGTCTTATAGGGGATATCGAGAGTTGGGGAGAAGAGTAGAGGGTTGCAAAGCATATTTTTTTGTTGTTGCAAAGAAGAAGAAGAAGAACAAACTACACTTGTAGTCTGTCGTTTTAGAACTCTCACTGTTTTTTCCAAGAACGACAGTTTTTCTGCGAAAGAACAAAATAATAGTTTTTTGTACAAGGCATTGTAACAGATTTGTAACTCCTTTACACCGTTGCGAAACTCAGTTTTTTTTTTATCTTTTCACCTCTTGTAAGCACTTTTGAGCAATAAAAATGAATTTTGAGCGTGTCTACAATATGAGACGCTAAACTCCTACACTGGGTCGATGGATGAATCCGAATTTCATACTTGGGTGAATTTATTTTATTCTTTTTATGAATTTTGCATTTATTTTAAATTGATTTATAACTAATATTTTGAGAATCTACCTTGGCAAAAATAAGAGTTCATGTTTTTATTTATAGAGCGATAGTTGTAGAGAATAAATAATTGAACCTTATGTTATGAATTCGGTGAAATCCTAGACCGGCCCAGTAACTCCCGCTTTAATTTATTATTTTCATTAAATAATTAAAATTAAATCTTCACAAGTCTTAGAGTTCAATCCTTATTTACTACAACCACTTTGAAATCACATCAATTTTTGCAAAAGTTGATCGAATTAGTGGTAAGAAGGTTGTCGTTCACTCGGACATGATGAGAATAATTTTTAGAACTAAAATTAAAAATTAAAAATATATAAAAATAATAATAATAAGATCTCGGACTTTATAGTATTTATATATGGGTGAAAATGCGTCACACTTGCGTGCTCATCACTTGAACATCCATCATATCAATCTATGCAAATATTAGGTCATTTGCTATCATTTAAAACAATGTCCTCTCATCAATCTTTTACTTGTAGGGATTGTTAGTGATACATATGATCTCTATACTTTGGTAGCTATTACTATAAAGGTGGAATTCAGAATAATAATAGACGAGAAACTTAGAAAACAAAACACAAGTAGTGATTCGACGAAATTTATCTTCTCTAGATTATGAACAAGAAAACGATTTACAATTCTCTCTTTGTTACGCTCACAATATCTCTAAACAGTAGTTAACCCTAAAATGTTTGCTAAGCTTGCTTTTATAATTAATAATTGTCTCACAAACTTCTCTAGGTTTTCTGTCCTAGTATCTGTGTGTCCTTAGATATTATCCAAAGCCCTCTATTTATAGCCTTCATCGTACTCAGCGGACCAAGGACTTTTATTTGGAATCTATTTCCTAAACTAAGAGTATTGCCTAAAACAAAGCTCTTCCCTAACTAGGAATTCTTCATAGAATAGGATTCTTCCCTCAACTTATATTGAGTTTAACTAAGTTCCCTAAAGGAGTACAGATACACATGTATCATGGGTCCCCCTTTTAAGAACTTGAACTCCGGTGAGAGTTAAAAAATGAAGGTTAGGGAACTCGAGAGTCCATTTTTCCTTTTTAAACCACTTGGCCTTGCTAGGAACTTGACCTTTATATCCTATTAGAAAAGTTTCCTTCTCTCCTTGCCGTGTTTTAGTCATTATTCGCTCCAATATGCAGTCTTCCTTGAGTGGTTCTTCTCTATCAAACCACAAGTCTTCTACTCGTGGTAAGATCATAGTGTCGTCACCGTCATCATCCAGTAATGGTGGTTCAAACAGCTTCAAGTATTCAACATTTATAACCGAGTACATCCCTAGATAAGGTGGAAGATCCATACGAAAGGCATTGTCACCAATCTGATCGAGAATATGAAATGGACCATATCGCAATGGCTTCAACTTCTTACCTTCCCCCTTAAATTGTTCCTTACCTAATTTTAGCCATACCAAGTCGCCAACACCAAAATTACAAGGTATAATATGCTTCTCATGCTTTGCTTTGTATTTGCCTTGTGACTTCTTTAGTTGTGCTTCAACAGTCGCATGAATCTGAGATATCTTCTCTAAGAACTTTTGTGCCTTTTTCCGTTCACTTCCCCCCCCC
>NC_039368.1:123669068-123709917 GCF_003573695.1 Papaver somniferum | reverse complement strand
GTAAGTAACCATAGCACGTCTCAAGGGGAGATTTTCCCGAAGAACTATGAACTGCTCTATTGAAAGCAAGCTTTAGATATGGTAAACTCTCATCCCAAGTTTTAGGATGCTTATAATTATATCCCCTTAACATGTGAACTATAGTCCTATTGACTACTCCTGTTTGTCCGTCTGTTTGTGGATGAAAAGATGTACTCTTCTTCAACCTAGTGTTCATCATCTTCCATAAAGAATCCCAAAAGTGACTAAGGAATCGACTATCCCTATCAGAATTAATCGAAGTAGGTAACCCAAAATGCTTCCATACATGCTCAAAGAAGAGCTTTGCTGCATCGGCTCCCGTTACTGTCCTTGTACATGGAATTAATACAATCATCTTGCTTAATCGGTCGACCACAACGAACAAGTAATCATAACCAGACTTGGTATGTGGTAACCCACCAAGAAAATCCATAGAGATACTTTCCCAAGGTCTTGATGGTACTGGTAATGGTATATAATCCACGTTTTCTGTTAGAAGGCTTAGAAGTGCTATACAACTTACACCCTTGAACTAACTTAGCCACATCATCTTGCATCTTCTGCCAAAAAACATGACGCCGTAGGTTAAGTAGAGTTTAATTCATCCCAAAATGTCCAGCAACTCGGGAAGTGTGTGCCTCTCTCAACCACTGTAAACGATCTCCATCTTCTGGTATGCAAAGTAACCGACCTTTGTATAACAATCCATCTCGAAGTTCAAACTCGCCTTTCAAACCAATCTTTATACCTTATAACACCTTTTTGAAGTCCTTGATAGATGTGTATGACTCTGCATACTCTTGAGGAACGATCGGCTGAATTCTCATGGCCACCATTAATGCTCTGACTGGTGGACGAGACAACATATCTGCCAACTTGTTTGTTACTCCCTTCTTGTACCTAATGAGAATGTTGAAACTCATCAAGTAAGACATCCACTTCATATGTCGGGCTTGTGGTAGTTTTGTCTGTGCGCGTAGATACTCCAATGGTTTTTGATCTGAATGTACCACTACTTCTTTACCTAAGAGGTACACTCTCCAATGCTTAATACATTGATATAAAGCATAAAATTCTTTGTCATAAGGTGCGTATTTCTTAATAGCACCTGAGAACAATTCTGAATGGTACTCCACTGGTTCACCATCCTGTAACAACACTCCTCCCAACGCATAGTTAGAAGCATCGGTCTCACCTTCAAAAGTACGCTGTAAGTTAGGCAATGCCAATAATGGTGCTTCTGAAATCTTACTTTTTAGTAACTGAAAAGCTTCTTCATGGGTTTGCTGCCATTAAAACTTTTCCTTAGCTCCCGTCAAACCATGCAATGGTCCTACAATATTTGAAAAATACCGAATAAACTTACGCAAGTAGGTACAAGCCCTAAGAAACTTCTGATTTCAATTACGGTACTAGATCTATGCCACTTAGTGATCACTTCGACCTTCCTTGGATCAATCTTCCATTGTACACCACCAACAATGAACCCAAGGTACACCAACTCTTCCTTTCCAAACTCATACTTCTTTACGTTCAACTTCAGCTGGCCTTCATGTAACACTTGAAACACCTTCTCAACGTGAACGAGATGCTCTTCCCAAGTTATGCTGTATACAAGGATATCATCCAAATAAACAATCACAAAATCTTCTATAAAAGGTCGTAAAAAATCATTCATCAAACGCATAAACGTAGTTGGAGCATTACACAAACCAAAGGGCATCACCAACCATTCGAAGAAGCCTTGTTTGGTTTTAAAAGCAGTTTTCCGTGTATCATCTTCTCGGACTCTCATCTGGTGGTATCCGAATTTGAAATCCAACTTTCTAAAGACTCGAGATTTTTCCAATTGATCCATCACGTCTTCTATCCTAGGTAGAGGATAACGATTATTGATAGTAATCTTGTTCAATGCTTTATAATCAATACACATACGCCAGCCTTTATCTTTCTTTGGTACCAACAATACCGATGATCCACAAGGTGAAGCACTTGGCACGATCATTCCTAATTCTAGGAGTTCCTGGACTTGTTTCTTGATCTCATCAGATTTCTCGACGGTCGTGCGATAAAGACCTACATTAGGCAGAGAACTCTCCCCGGTCAACATGATTTCATGCTTCACACTCCTTTTTGGCGGTAACTCTTTGACATCAGAAAAAAAATCCTTGTATTTCAACTTCAACCTTTCTAGGTCGCCTTCTTGTTGAGCAGTCAAGGATGCTAAACATACTCTACTCGGCTCCTCTTCAAGAGAACGGATCACAAAGAGAATGAAATTTGTGCTAGCATTCACCAACCGCTTAGCCTGAGTAGCTGTGATTAAGCTTGCTCCCTCAAGAGGAGAATTTATATCTCGAACCACAAAACTTTCCCCATCTTTGGTAAAGGTGTACTTTTGTTCTCTCCTGTGTAGAGTTGCATCTCTGTCCCATAGGTAAGGACTACCTAGTACTATCTGGAAGAAATTCAAAGGAAGTACATCACATGTAACTTCATCAATATATGACTCATCTAGAGAAAATTTGAACGTGCACTGCTGTGAAACTTGTAAGACTTCTTCCTTTTGAAGCCATCCTAAAGGGTATGGTTTTGGATGTTTATTAGTCTTCAATCCTAACATCTGCACCAAATAATTTGAAAGTAAGTTATTCTGACTTCCCGGGTCAATAACAACATCAACTGGTGATGTTTTGACTTGCATCTTCACTGTGAAGAGTCGCTCCCTAAGATCATCTTTTGAAGGTCTTCCTTTTGACCTTGTCATAAGAGAAAGCTTTGAATTGGGTTCCGTTAGTCCATGGACTTCTTTTGGAGTTTGAGTGATTAGTGTTGCCTTCTTGGCTTCTTTCCTCTCCAACCCTTTAGATTTCAGATGAGGGTTCTTAACTCAACACTTGTCGACAATGTGACCTGTTTTCTTACAATGGGTGCAAGACAAACCTTCCTTGTCATTAGAATCCCCTTCTTCTTTGGTCCTTTCACCTCCTTTCAAAGTGGTACCTACAGATTTCACCTTAGTATTTCCCTTTGAGTCAGATTTTTTAATCCTTCCTTCAATGACATTACCTTTTATACTTGTTTCAGAGATAGTATCCACCGAAAACATCTTCAACTCCTCCTGTATATACTCATGGAACCCGAAATATACTTCATATAGATAGCATGATCTTGCAAGTATAAATCCAAAACCATAGCTTGACTGAAATTCCGAAGTATATTCTTGTACGGTTTGGTTGTATGATTGCTTCAAATTGTACCACTTGAACCATCTCTCCTCAAGGTAGCCAACCGGATAAAAAAAATTTCTTACAACTACCTTGAATCTTTTCCAAGAAAATTCTCCCTTACTTAGGTTTTGTCTTTAATAAGCTTTCCACCAGGTTATAACATGCTTTTGTAGTTTCAATGCCGCGTAAGCAATCTTTTCCGTTGAACCATATTCAAAGAAAGAAAAATACGTCTCAATACGTTCAATCCAGTCATCCAATTTTTCTACATCGACACTCCCATCATAAAGTGGAATATCAACATGAAAATCAATTTTCATATTCTTACCATGAGTTTTAGTTGATGTAGAACTTTTAAGAAGCTCACTTTTCTTTTTATCTTCATCCTCATCTTCTTCCTCTTCTTCCCAATCATCTTTTTCTGAAGCTTCAGGTGTAGGTGTAATGTTTTTCTTCTTCTTCGGCTTGGCTGTATGAGAATGAATACATTCACTCAGCTCCTGAAGGGTAACTTGAATTGACTTCATGTCTGTTTGCAGCGTAGCCACCTTTTCTTCCATAGTTTGTGGTTCATCATCTGACTTTGTCATCCTTGATCCCCTTGTTTTCTTAACGTCTTCTAGATTCTCGAGTACCTCACCAAGCTTTACGTAGAGAGATCAAGTGAAAACCATAAACCACAGGGATTTACCCTAAAAACTAACCTTGATCGTGATGCCAACTTGATATGTATGATGTCAATATTTTGGTAGCTATTACTATAGAGGCAGAATTCAGAATAATAATAGACGATAAACTTAGAAAACAGAACACAAGTAGTGTTTCAAAGAAATTTATCTTCTCTAGATTATGAACAAGAAAACGATTTACAATTCTCTCTTTGTTACACTCACAATCTCTCTAACAGTAGTTAACCCTAAACTGTTTGTTAAGCTTGCTTTTAAAATAAATAATTGTCTCACAAACTTCTCTAGGTTTTCTGTCCTAGTATATGTGTGTCCTTAGCTATTATCCAGATCCATCTATTTATAGCCTTCATCGTACTCATCCGACCAAGAACTTTTATTAGGAATCTATTTCCTAAACTAAGAGTATTGCCTAAAACAAAACTCTTCCCTAACTAGGAAGTCTTTATAGAATATGATTCTTCCCTCGACTTATCTTGAGGTTAAGTAGTTCCCTAAAGGAGTACGGATACACCTGTATCAGTTAGTTAGGAAGAGCTCATAAACTTCCTTTTTATCTTTCTAGTTCTCTATCAAATAAACTAATAAACCCCTGCAGCTATTGCAGATGGATTTGTGGGGACCATATCCCGTTACTTCTTATAATGGTTTCACATACTACTGTAACATCATTGATGATTACAGTAGGTATTTTTAGATTTTTCCATTAATAAGAAAATCAGATTTCATTTCAATCTTCAGCTCCTTTAAGTTACAAGTTGAGAATTATTTTGATCTGAAACTAAAGGTAATAAGAACTGATGGAGGTGAACAATTTCTACAAATGGAGTTGCTTACACACCTGAGCAGAATGGTGTAGCCGAGAGTAAATAAAAACACCTGATTGGATTGTGCAGAACATTATTAATCCAGGAAAATTTAGCAGATTTTTACTGGGTGATGATTTACAAACATCTAATTATTTTGTCAATAGACTACCTACAACATCTATTTATTTTATTTTTCCTTGTGATAAGTTATACGGAAGATCTCCTAACTATACTTCTTTAAGAGTCTTTGGTTGTGCATGTTATCCATGGCTCAAACCATATACACATTCTAAACTGGAGCCAGGAAGTAAAGTTTGTATTTTTCTTGGTTGCTCATCTCCTCAAAAGGGTTACATATGTCTTGTACCTTGTTCATGTAGAATATTCATCTCAAGACATGTGATATTTCATGAAGATCAATCTCCTGCATTGATATTCAAGCTTGATCAAAATTTCAACTCTCCATCTCAGTTATCTCAGCTACATTCTCTACTGTTGGATACTTCTTCTACTTCTACTTCAGGGACTTATTTAGATATTCCTGCTTTAACACATGTTTCAGTTTCCACTCCATCATCAGCTCCCGTTGTTTCAACTGACTCTTCATGTCATAAATCAGTTATAACTTCAGTCACAAATACTCACTTAATGAACACAAGGGGTAAGATGGGAATTTTTAAACCCAAACTTCCAAAAGCTTTATTCAGAAGTAAATATCCTATTTCAGCAGCTCTTCTAGCCTCAATTGAAGATACTATTCCTAAATCTGTTGCTCAGGCTAAGAGGCACCCAAAAATGGCTCATTTCTCTGGTAAATGAATACTCTGCTCTCAAGTCTGCTGTTACTTAGACACTTGAACCTCCTTATCCATCACAAAACTTAGTTGGCTGCAAATGGATTTTCAAAATTAAACATAACCCAGATGGCAGTATTGAAATATTTAAATCAAGACTGGTTTCCAAAGGCTATCACCAACAAGAAGGCATGGACTATCAAGAAACTTTTAGCCCAGTTGCTAAACCAGCCACTATAAGAATAGTTTTTTTCTCTTGTTGTTCATCACAATTGGCCTGCAAGCAACTTGACATCAACAATGCCTTTCTTCATGGTAACCTTAAAGAGACAGTTTTTATGACTCAACCTCCAAGATTTGAGGGTCCTGAAAAGCCTTATTATGTTTGCAGATTACACAGATCCATTTATGGACTCAAGCAAGCTCCTAGAGCCTGGTATGAAAATCCTATGGAGTATTTACTTTATATTGGTTTTGAGGCTTCTTAAGCTAATACTTATTTTTTTACATACAAAAATGGTTCTATTATCATAATTATTATCATCTATGTGGATGATATTCTCATCACATGATCTTCATTATCAGCTTGTGATTAGGTTATTACTCAACTCTCTCACTTATTTTATGTTAAAGATTTAGGTCCAATTCACTATTTTTTGGGACTGGAAATTAAGATGAATGATACAACTATGCACCTCTCTCAAACTAACTACATACTTGACTTGCTGAAAAAGATAAATATGATAGATGCAAAACCTTGTTCTTCACCAGCTATTGCAGACTCAAAGATGAGTAAATTTGATGGTGAGTTACTTGCTGATGCTTCAGACTATAAGTCTCTTGTTGGTGCTCTTCAGTATATTACCTGGACTAGACCTGGCATCTGCTGTGTTGTTAACCAAGTATGTCAACATATGAGTAATTCTACGTTGTCCACCTGGTTTCTGCCAAGAGAATTTTGCGGTATTTAAAAGCTACTCTGGATTATGGCATTACTCTACAACAAGGCACGACTGCTATTACATGTTACTCTGACTCTAACTGGGCAGGAAATCCAAATGATAGACCTTCGACAAGTGGTTACTGTATCTTTTTTGGTCCTAATCCTATTTCTTTATCCTCTAAAAAGTAAAGCACTGTTGCTAGAATCTCAACATAGGCTGAATATAGATCACTAGCACATACTACAACTCAAGTTCTCTGGGTTTGTCAGATTCTCAAAGATCTGAATGTGTTATTTCCTCTTCTCCTACACTGGGTTGCGACAACAAAAGTTCAATTTTTGTTGCTTCTAATCCTACTCTTCATGGTAAATGAAACATATAGTCATTGACTTTTACATCATCAGGGAACTTAAACAATCCAAGGTGTTCCGCATTTGCTATGTGTATACTGACTCTCTTGTAGCAGATGTCTTCACCAAAGATCTCCCTGCTGCCATACTTGAATTTTTGCGTGACAAGATGAAAGTTCAACCACTTCATCTTGAGGGGGGATAGTCCAAGATTAATATTATGCGAAGCAATATATTTTTTCTTCTAACTTCTGCTTCTGATATTTAATACCATGAAAAATCATCTCATCAACTTGGACAACCCATCGACTGATCCAACATGCCATCCCAAATTAACTACCTATCTTTTTTGTTTAATTTTTGTTACAATGACTATTTATTTTAATTATTAATATACCATTAAAGAAAAGTTTATAATAAGTTAGTTGGGAGACTAGCAATTAGATGAGTTTCCACTCTTTTCTTAATAATAACATCTAGTCTATGTAATTACACCTTTAGTGTTTGTCTCATGTCTAGGTAAAAATTTGTGAAGCAGCTTCAATTATTCAACGTTGTCTTTAATCATCTCCCCCAGAGTGGAAAACGTGAGGACACCAAAACCATGTTCATGTCTCAAGTGCTGGTCTAAATATCAATTTGTTTTAATTTTATTGTTTTTTTAGTATGGTATGCAGGGGGAATAGGTTGTTTGGATACCACTTCATAAGTTGTTTTTTTATTTTTGGAAACAAAAAACTCAGAAGTCATTTTGCTACATAATCTCAGAATGATTTCTAGAAACAAATAAGGTTGTGTTTGATAACAGAGAAAGGAAACAATTCTATGGAAAGTGATCCCATGTAATCAGTTTCCTGGGGGAAGCAAGGAAAGACTTTCCATGGAATTGCATGGAATTAAGTCTAAAACATACTTTAAGCCACATTTTCTTTACAATTCCATGAAAATGAATTTTTGACCAAACGATGGAATACCCGTTATTTCCATGGAAAGATGACTATTTCCGTGGAATTAACTCCTATCAAACACAACCTAAGTTAACTTTGTCTGAAGCTTTTTTCTTCTGGTATCCAACACCATAAAAATCATCTGAGAAAACTCATCAACCTGGATAACCCCTGAACTAATCCAACCTACCATCCTAAAAAAAATAATTCAATATCGGCTTGATCGAAAAAAGGATCGGGGAAAACAAAAAATCGGCTTGATCCAACCTATCATCCTTGATAGCAATCTCAGATAGATTGATACTGGAGATCATAGAAAATAAGAGTTTAGCGAGAATGGATTCCCTTATCTCCCGCATGTACAGTGGAAAAAAAAAAAAGAATGGGTATTACACTGTACTAGATGATGGAACTCGAGATGACCTATTTTAATATCAATTGGAAGACGATTTCTTTTACCTATTTGATACAAGTCAACTTTTATAAGGACGGAATTTGTTCAAATTTTATAGGAGATTTTTTTTTGTTGCTTTTTTTTGTGGGAATTAAGCGTTTGGCTATTTCCTCACTTTTTCTTACTCTCATGGCCCTGGGCTTGAAAAAAATCTAAAAATTTCGAGCTCACTTGAAAGTGAAGGCCAAGAGAGAAACATACAGGACTATAAAATTAAATTGAGATGCTGACATGAGTTTTAAAAATAAAATTTACCTAGAGAGAAAATGATAGAAAATTTGATTTTGGAGTTTTCTAGCTTCTGATCTAAATCAATTGAGAAAGATCAACAAATATGGATCTATAAGATTAGATCTAAGTTACATATTCTTTCATTTTGTTTTAGTTGTGTGGTCTTCGATTTCGTTGGAGAGATGATGACATCCATTTCAGTAGAAAAATCGTTCGAGAATTAAAGAGAAGCTTACCAATCTAATTCTATTTTTAGGGTTTGATTCAATTCATTAAGTGAGATTTATGAAGATCTAATAGAGATTTATCTTTTAGGTGTCTTCCGATCTTCATTTTCTGCTTTTTGTTTATCCGATCAACTCGAAATTTTTACTTTTGATCTGTTTTTATTTACTTGTTTTCCTTTTTTTTTCTTCTTTTGATTGTAATCAAAATCGAGTATATTAAATTTATGTACCCTGTATTTATATTTCATAATCAAGCTATTTTTTTATGTGGAAGCATGTATACTTATTTTTATGTAAGAAAATATATACACATCAATTTTCTAGTGCAGGAAATATGCACATTGTCTCTACGGCTAATTGTGTTCTTTTTTTCCGGCTAGTATTTCAGCAATTAAGCTTTGATGTATTATTCATCATCTATGAAAATCTAAAGTTAAATTCAAAATGATTCACTGAAGTATGTTTAATTGACCAGATGACTTTATTGAATAAGATGGTTGCATTTTCTAGTGTGATATGTGTTTTAAGGATGTTGTATTTACCATGGATCTCGACAAGAAACCATGTTTGGCAAGTTTTTTTTTCGTTTTTTTTGGTGATGTTATATTAAAATTTATTTTGGTATATATCGGGAGGCAACTAATGAAATTATAGTTTTATTTATTCTTAAAAACAGAAAATCAGGTCGACATAATATATTCTCTTTTTTGTGTGATAATAAGAACATTTAGCGTCTATGGATGTTCTTGATTTTATTCACAAAACTTTGTGCAGGAAACGTATACTTATTTATGGTTTATTCATATCTATTTTTTTTATGGAAGAATTCATCCTGTAGTCATTACTGTAAAGTGCTTGCTTTCTACTGTAGTACACTCCTAATCAGTTCTGTTTTTATCTTTTCTAGTGTTTTTAGATTTTAGATAACATAATCCAGACCTACCATCCCTAGTCCTAATAACAAATCCAATCTCAGCTTGATAGATAGAGGAATCGCGTAGAATAAAAGAATCAGATAGATCCAATATACCATCCTTAATAACGAATCCAATGACCCGATTGGAATTGATTTTCTTATGTTTTTTCACGCACTGTACACGAATAAATATCATCAATGCACCAGATAACGGGTGTGGAGATTATTTTAACATTAATTGGAGGAGGATTTTTTTCTCCCTTTTTGATGCAAGGCGAATTTTGTAAAAAGATGATTCAGTTTAAATTTTACAAGATAAATTGAACTTTTTTTCCTATAAAATATAAAAAATTACCAAATTACTAATTTCCAAGCAAAATAAGGTGGCTCAGTCTTAGTTCCTTTGATCATATTTATATTTTATCAACAAACTAGGGAATTTACCGCGTTTGTTTTGTAAGGTCTGATTCCAAATAAATTTTTGAAAGTTTATCTTTTCAAATCATATAATGATTTCAAGAACTTTAATGCATTATAGTTTCTCAACAACATATGTTTCATTCGTAATACAAGTTTGTCGGTGTCAACAACATCATCATCAACTACTGCTATAGAATTCGATGAGAATGAGTATTTTTCCCAATCATTGGAATTAGGACTAAGACATGTCCAAATTATTTTTGTTAGTCATGTCCAAATTACTTTTATTACTTAAATATTTTGATGAGAACCTCTGAAAAAAGATTGGATCATCATATGGTGCTAAAATTTATATTAAAAACAAATCTGGTAATATCCTCGAACCCAAAAAATTTAATATCCTTGATATCGGTCGTGTTTGGTTTAGTGTTTGTCTAACGGAAATGATTAATCTATCGATGGAGAAATCCCGAAAACTCATCAGATTTTTATATGATTATGGGACTCACCACCAAAACAGTGCCCCCTGCTAATCTCCCGACCCAGATTTCAAAGAGCCGGTAGACTCCTTAAGATAGATCCCTCGCTTGGTTTATCACTCCTTGTTTGTCTAATTAAATTATAAGATGCTAGCTTGTTTTGCTAATCCGAAAAACAAAAGAAGTATAAAATAACACCGACCAAAACTTTAGTCAGATAATTTGGTAAAACATCAAGAAGGAAACACTATTCCCCTTTCTTTGTCGAGTAACTTGAAGATATTCTTTGGCATATTTTCTTTTGGGTTTGATGAGTTCAACCTAATAAAATATTTTGAAAGATCTAAAATGTTTGTGTGTCAATAAATAAAACACATTACTAATATCCAATCAGCCGTTAACATTTATATCTAAAATGCCAAAAGGAATAGCGAGTCAAGCTACATAACTGATAACTCTTTGATCAAAGAGTAAAGCTGCTTAAAAAGCCAATTAGGAGTATATCTTATAAAAGACGGAATATATTTTAACCAATACTGTATTATTGTTGATTTCAATTTCGGAATGTGGCATCTCAAGGTCCATAGACTACATGCCGTAATAGGATTCACAATTGTGAGAAATGAGCATGATCGAAGATATCAAACTTTACCATCTATCGATTTTAATTTCAACTATTAATTTTTAACGGCCGGTTTTTAAAAAGGTAGATAGTGGTATTATACGTCTCGAATTGTGCTTATTTTTACTAGGAATATAAAATATTATAACAGAAATGTATTGTCAAAATATTAGATTCAATTTCATCCTCGTTTGAGTTTTATGGAGAGAATAGCACAAATGACGGATGATAGGTGTGCATATATGAGTATCCACGTATCCTCACTCTGGTTTAAATAAATAAGGTTGTGTTTGATAGGAGTTAATTTCATGGAATTAACCATCTTTGCATGAAAATAACGTGTCTTCCATCGTTTGGTCAAAAATCTATTTTCATGAAATTACCAAAAAATGTGGCCTAAAATATGTTTTAAATTCAATTCCATGGAATTTCATGAAAAATATTTCCTCGCCTTCCTTTCTCTGCTATCAAATACAGCCTAAAGTTAACTTCTATAACTTTTTACAACAAACAAAGTTAGTTATGAAAATTAGTGCATGAGACGGAACAACATAGTAGCAATAAATAAGTAGTCTTATCTGCTTCTCTTTTCAAAATGATGATTGAACAGCACTAATCATCTGAAGTGCGACCAACCAATACCATAGACGATTCTTTTTATGAGAGCCTCATCCGGTTCATGGGTATTCTTTATGTTTAGGATGTCATCTTTTCTTTGCAATATGGAGAACGTTCTACCATTCTACAGTTTTTCATAAACATCTTTATTGCCCTACCTTGGAAATGTTTATGAAACGTACCACCACTTTTGACAACAGGATGGATACAGCCAATCTTGAACATAAAATCTTAGACACGAATGATAGGTGTTGCCATGACTTTTCTATGGTGTTTTTGGCATGTAATGTTGATTGGCCTAAATTGTACTGGTGGGATGCGTTGGTGATATGACACTGACCAAAGGCTTAATTAATAAAGCAGTGGTTCTCTATGAACGGTGGAAAAAAAACATGACAAAACCGTCACTCATAATTCTTCTTTTATTTTGTGGAAGTCCAACCCCTCGGAAAACGTGTAGGGGAAAGGCATTGTGTGTGGCGGATTTTTAGTGTGGTTTTTCTCTCGGTCTATACAGACTTTTTGATAATAAAGAGAGCATCAAACTATCCGATGGAAAAATCAATTATCCATTTTTCTATTTTTCATGTGAAAAAGAAAAAAAATCTATTTCTCTATATGATAAAACTAAGGAATATATTTATATATATAATATATATATATATATGAAAGAAAGAAAAAGATCGGATACAGTTTCATATGATTTTCCTCCTACATCTGCTAATTATTCTTACTTTTTTTTATGCACTAGGAAATTCCAAATTTGGGAAATCAAATAAGAGATAAATGGTTAAACTAAGAATAACATGCAACAATTTATGTTTTCAAATCATGAAATCAGACGTAATGCATTACCAATTATTATTTTTTTTTGATGAAAGAAAAAATTTATTAAACTAAGCAAAGGAGATTACATCATTGGATTCACTGAGTTTTACTATCGAAATAGCTCTACTCTGATCATCCATGTTTCTAAAGTCTATTACAATATTATTAAGCTTTAGCAGATACTTAGCTAGTTTATCAGAAAACAATTAAAACTTTTATTTATGAAAGAACGCGTGATTGGAGGATAATTATATTAATTGGGGGATATAAATTACTTTCCCCGGCCAATAGTGTTTTCTAAGGGGTGTTTTTTGGTGGAAAAAAATACTAAAATACCCTTCTCTCAAAATAAAAATCTAAAAACTTAAAATCAAAAAACAAAATCATATCCCCCATTTCCATCTTCCCTGCCGGCATTCTCGTTAGATTTAGGGTTTTGAAACCTAAATATTCCTCATTTTGAATACGATTTTTTCTTACATTCGAAAGTGATGAAGACCATGCCGGTAGTGATGAAGACCATGTCGAAAATATTTTTTTGCATCGACGGAATTGATGAAGACCATGCCGAAAAATGGTGTCGGCATACTTGGTAACTAATATTCAATGCCGTAACTAAATGCCGGCATGCTCGATAGAAATCTATCAATGCCGATTGTTAAGTGAAAAAAAATCAATTTTCTGGATACTTTACATCATGTACTGGCAAAGAAATTTAAGCAACATACTATGCCGTTAGTAGTACCTGCATGCTCGAGAATTAACTGACTGTGCCAGCAGTGAACTGATTAAAAATAGAAAAAAAATTCAAAACTGAATAGGTTTTAAATAGGTCGAACACAGCCGGGAGGGGCTACGCCCCCCGGATAGCGGCAAATATTTATGAAAATTTCCAACAAATTAATATCGGCATGGTTGAATACATTGCCGGATTGCCTTTCAAAAAGGGGGATATTGTTGGCCGGCATGGACGTAGTATGAATACCATGCCGGTAATGGTGCTACCGACCTTGTATTCATACTACTTCTATGCCGGCACCGAGCTATATCAACTGCAACAATGGTGGATTCAAAGAAAAAAAATCAAAATTTTAACACACTGGCACCTTTACCTGAGTATTGGGAGTGCTTGTAGTTGAGGTAAAGATTCAACATCAATTCTCTCTTTACAATCATACTCCATTTTCACCAAAAAAAAGTTCTCTATCAAATTTTTCCCCTCCTTCTACTATCACCTCACTCACCCAAATACAAATAAAAATACATAATAATCATTATCAAATGATCTTATGAATTTATTAATTATAATTAATCATTAAGCCTGATTAGTGAGGGGTAGATTAGGAATTAGGTAAAATATTTAGATAAGGGGTGACCCTGATTTGATATTTGGATCCAGGTTCTGTCCTTTTCCTCTATCCCCTAATTAGTTCAAGTATCCCTAAATCGCGCGTTCTTATGAAATAGTAGGAAACAATAGCAAAACATTTCTTGTCTTCCCAGGCTTTAAGAACGCAAGCTTTACTCCTTCATTCTAAAGCAAAAAACTTCCTTTTCATTCCATTAATGATATTTTGCTTCTCATTGAGGAAGACTAGGTTATCTAAACCCTTTCCTCTTTCCCATCTGATAGCTTCTCTACATGCTCTTGCCTCGGCTTCATTTGAACTGCAGCATCTACCTGATCCTCCTGCAAAGTCACATATATCACCAATATTGTCTATCAAGATAATACCATAACCAAATTTTCCAAGTTTTCTTTTGATAAGCAGTATCAAATAAAATAAAATTGCAACTACTTACGGTTTCTTCCATCCCCATTTTGCATATTGGGTGATGAACCTCACATTTGGCTATTTCCTTCTTTTTGATTTCAAAAGATTTATAACATTTCAAATAATCTATCATATCTCTTCTAATCAGAGTTATTAAATTCTCCGTGTTTGGTTTGGTTTTATCAAAAACCACTCTACATCTATATTTCCATATATGCCATAGTATGTAAGCAAAATATTCTATATTTCCTTAGTCTTCCAGCCATTGAACACATCAATCTTTATAAATTATGTTAGCATCTTTATAAAAGGCTGTGGTGAGAGATAGGCCTCTCCAGATAGCTTCCGAAAAAATGCATCAAGTGAAAAGATGGTCCATACTTTCTGTTTTTAAGTTATTACAGAATACAATGAGTATCAATTAATATATGTCTACCAAGTATTTCTCTAACTAGCAAGCAGCCACTCAACGTTTTCCAGAGGAAAATTTTAACCCTAGGTAAAATATTAAGATACCAAATTGATTTCCAAGCAACTTTTTCATAACTTTTTATTAGTATTATAGTTGTAGGCTGATTTGACTGAAACACAACCATTTTGAGTTCCTATCCACTTAATATTATCTTTACCATCAATGCTAGAGAATTGTTATAGAGATTTTATTTCTTTTATTGTATTACTATCAAACAAGTGTTCAATAAGGTTATTATTCCAATTACCATTGTTATCGATGATATGAACAACCTTTTTGAACTGTGTATTACTGACATCTCCCCTAGGTTTAGGAAAATTACCATTTGGTAACCATCTATCATGCCATAAGTTAATATTTTCCCCATTACCTATTTCCCAGCTATGATTTTCCTTAAGGACTTCTATTCCTCTGCATATGCTTGTCCAAACCCAAGATCTAACTGACTTATTTTTATAATTCAGGGGATCTTTTTTAGGAAAATATTTACATTTCAGAATAATACTCCAAAGTTTGTTAGGGTTTTCTAGTAATCTCCAAGCTAGTCTAGTTAACAGGGCTAGGTTAAACTTATGGGGGTTTTCAAGATCTAAACCCCCATACGCTTTACTAGTACATACTGAATCCCAAGCTTTAATATAAATACCTTTGTTTCTATCATTTTTTTCCACCAGAAATCTCTCTGTAGGGCATTAAGTCTATCTAAAGTCTTATTTGGTAAAGCAAAACACATCATTTGGTAAATTGGAGTAGCACTAGTGACTGAACTAACTAAACTAGTTCTCCCTGCCAGCGAAAGGAGTTTTGCTTTCCAACCTTGAACTGTATTGTACACCTTATCTAGCATTTTCTTATAATTAAAAGTTTTGGCTCTATTGAAGAAGAGAGGGGGTGCTTAGATAAGTATCGGTTTTAGTGATTCTACTGACTCTAAGGATTCTAGCAAGTAAGTTACAATGTTTATTCAATTTTTTTACTAACGTATGTTCCTGACTTTTGATAATTTATAAGCTGACCTGATGATTCACTAAAGATTTTTAAATAGTTTAGCAAATTCCTAGTCTGTACTATGGTTGCTGAGGTAAAAATAAAAGAGTCATCAGCAAAAAAATAAGTGCGAAACAGAGGGACTATTCTTTGTAACTTTTACACAAGATATATCACCAAGTTTCCCGGCATGCAATAATAATTTTGATGCTTCCATGCAAATAATAAAAATTGTAGGGGATAAAGGACCCCCTATCTAATTCCTCTAGATGGATAATAAGTTTCTCCAAGTATTCCATTCACAAGAACAACATAAGACACAGAGGAGATACATGCATAAATCAAATTACAGAAATCAGACGGAAAACCTAATAATTCTTAAATCTTAATACTAACAAGCATAAATTAAATTACAGAAATCAGACGAAAAAGCTAATAACTCTAAAATCTTAATAATAAAATCCCATTCCAACCTATTGAAAGCTTTAGATAAATCTAATTCCAGAGCCATGTGACTACGTTTTCTTTTACTAGTTTTCATTATATATAGAATTTCATGAGCTACTATAATATTATCAGTTATTTGTGTTTTTTGTATGAAAGCAGACTGATTTTGCGATATTAGGTTATCTAAAAAAGGTTTCGTTCTATTAAATATAAGTATTGCAACTATTTTGTAAAGAGCATTGCTAAGGATAATGGGTCCGAAATCATAGGAGTTTTAGGTTTTTTAGAATCTTCGCTAAACCTCAGAGGGAAGCAGTGAACCCTTTGGATGAATGCGGTGCAACGAACCTGAATATGATGTAATGATCCTGAATACGGTGTAACAGTGTGTAAGTGACGGCATCGCCACTTATAAATAGCACCACCTCAAAACAATTACAATGAAGGCAAAATTTAAAAATATGTATGGAGGGATAAGTAAGAAATCGAATCCTAATACTATGACCATTTTGCAATATTTCCTTCTTTTCAACTGTTTTGATAACACACTCAGAAGGCTTAGCCGATCATTTCAGCAAGCCCATCGCACAAACCCAACGATCATCCTAGTGCGGTGATCTGATCAGCACAAAAGCATTGGGGTGACTCGAAGGATGCCTAAATAATTACTAGATCGAATGTTGTACACATTTTTGTTCAAGGAGACGAGGGCAACAGCGGCTCCACCAAATTTCATTAATTAATCACAATTATTTTTGCAACATTTGGATGTATACGTGACACGTAACTCCCCATATTCACCGTATTCTATTTGATCTTTAAGATGATCTAATCTCATAATCATTGCACTACTTGTTTTGCTTTTTGTCTTTGCTAACAATTCTATATACGTGTATCCCCAAAACTTTGCTAATATGGTTTTGGATCTAGATTTTAAGATTTTCACATCTATGCGTTCCTTTTTGTTCCAACGAAAAATAAGTGTTATCGTTTTCTTTTTTGTAACGTCTATTAGTATAGCATGCAAGAGCAAGACAACAAGTGGCTTGCACTGCTTCAGCATGATGTGGAATCGCTTGAACGGATATCTACTGTCAGTGCAGGACAAGAGAGGTATCTGGTTCAACTCAGCATGACTAGGCGTCGGTTGAACGGATATCTATCCTATGCATAGGGGTGTAAATTTTGCCCGGCAGCCCGAGGCCCAATACCGTTCGCCTTGTCCCATGATAGCCCATGAGTGCCTATGGCCCATTGCGGGCTGGTCCCATTTAGATAAGAGGGCGGCACACGCAACAAGTCAATTTTCCGTGCTCGGCCCAATACCCTTCTATTAGCCGGTCAATGTTACCCGCCCCTATTAGACCGTCAATGTTATCCATTTGCTTAGCCTAAGCGACTATTCTCATATTTTTTATCCTAGAAAATACTTGGGTACATATACTTAATACAGTCCAACCCTCATTGTTCTCGTATATATTTCTTAACTTTTATTCTGTAGGAATCATATGGAGAAAATATTGAGCAAAATCTAAGGTAGTTTCCTTTTCTGATGATTCAATTCCAATTTTTTTTTTATAGGAAGTTTGGTTTATCTTGTTCCCATCTCAATCTCGTATTTGATTATTAATTTTAAGTAAAACTTGTGTACTATTACATTACTTTTTTTTTATTTTTAGCAATATATATTTGTAATGTTCAAGGCCCTCCCGGCCCTACCCGCCCGAGTCCAAATTACAAAACAGGCTTGGGCAGGCCATGGGTATTAACTGTAGATAAATAACCCTGCCCGCCCGGCCTTTTTAATTTCATGGTTAAGAGATGTTCTGGCCCGCCCTATACCGTCCCATTTAATAATCAGGTCTAGCTGTCCGGCCCGACCCAATTTACACCCCTACCTATGTAGCCCATCTCCGGATGCATGTAATCTTTTAAGAGAAAATCCTATGGTTAGTGTCACTCTTTCAAGTGAAGGAATGCACTACCAATTTGAGAAGATTAGAGGCTGTTATGGATAGTCTTTACCCCATTTTCCCCCCAGACCCGTTCATACACTCGTTCAGATGAACGAGTGGTTGGGAGTGTAACACTAGACGGGGGACAAGGGTTTTTTTTTTTTGCTTTTTTTTTTGGACGGGGGACTATCCCCGTCTATTTCGATTTTTTTTTATAAACGGGAGACTTTCTTCCGTGTAGTGTCTATTTCTTATTTTCCCAAATGGCTTAACTCGTTCATCTGGACGAGCGGTCTTTCATTATGAAAGAGTTAGTCTTCAAATGGAGACTATCCATAGGATATGCTCCAAGTGACGATCTCAGGGGGAGAGCCTACTCTGTATTGTTAAAAGAATAAATATATGTAGCACATACTAGAAGAGAGTAACTTATATTACGGAAAATGGGTCATTTGTCCAAATATTTTTAAAACATGGTTCAAATGGACGAATAAAAATTAGTATGGGTGAAATGGACACAAAAAAATAGGAAGATGAAATTGGATTCATCCTGCTTAAACTTAAAAAAGAGGAAGGATGAAACTGGATGCATCCTGATATAAATTAAAAATAAGAAAAAACATTTGAAAATTGGTAGGATGAAACTGTTTACATCCTGACTATTTTTACATTGTCGTCCATTTAAACAGTATCAAATTTTACATACCCGTTTCACCCAGGAATTGTTGATTTTGGTCTTTTTAACCAATTTTCTGCTTATTTTAACCGATTGAAGTTTAATGCTAAATTCTATAAAAAAGAAAAAGAAAAAAAAGAGTGCTAAATGGGGCGGCTCTAAAAAATCCAACATTAAACAAAAACTTCTTGATGTGAAATTTGATAATATAAACAAAGCACTTGAAAACTGCTAAGCATCAATTGATCCTAGGTTTACTTTACTTGTTTATTTAGAATCAGATAAAGCTAAACAAATTATTAATTGATATTATTAAAAAACAACCAAATTAAATAAAGATTTGAGGCACTTGTACATGGATTTGGATAACCATCTCAGGGCTTTATTTAATGACTAATCGGTGCCGTCTGTATTAGGTTGCATAAAAGATTGATCTTCGCTGATTTTTAAAAGGGGACAATTAGAATTTTGTTTATGCAGATGGGTTCTCTTTTAGTTAATAGTAATTAGTTAAGTTTAGGTGAACTTGGAAATATGAATTAATACACTACTAAAAGAGAAACACAAAAGAAACAGAGGTTTCAACTCGGTAAGACCGAGAGAGCTGAAAGAAACAACAGCCCTGGAACTATTATTTTGTTTCATTGATATTTCAACGAAACTATCTCGCTACTAGTTGAAATACGAGATATATCTAGAAAGGAAATAGTGTAAAAGAACAGACAACGCTTTTTGTCTAATCTAGCCCATAAGACTTAAACCGGATCTTCTTTGCTCCCAAACCACTTTTACTAAGCTTTTGTTGGGTTATCCTTGCATGTCCTTACTCAAGGGCATGAACATCGTGTTGATTTAAGCCATGTAGTGCTTTCTCTTTGAAAATTGTCAGCTAGCAATCATGCTTGAAGAATGATGGTCAAAACAATAACAGCCTGTTATCTCACGCACCACTTGAGCAACTACAGATGCTATTCCACGAAGTATTAATGGTGATGTAGCCGATGATATTAATCCTTTTTTAGTTGCATTTTTTCTTTGCGATTTTTACAAATGCATCAAGAATCAATGAACATCATCGGCCACATCATCATCGATTCTTTGGCTAAAAGAATTCAATATGTTTGTCAGCAAATAAATTCGATATCCCATTTTCTTGTTGGTTTTGAATGATAAACAGACAAGTTTTGTGGTGTAATTGATAACGATATATGTGGAGGGAACGTACTACAGTCTACTTCATTGGACCTAACTTGCAAGCTATTACAATTTACAAGTATATATTTTCAATATTATTAGTCAAACAAGCTGTCAATGACCAGAAATGTATGAGGACGAAGATTAAGATGAGGAACAAGACGTAACGTGAACAATCAGTCAAGCTTCAAGATGAAAGAATGTTTTTCATCTCATTCAAGAGATTTTAACAACCTGCCGGAACATGCAAACAAGTTTCCTAGCTTGACCAAAAGTCTATCTCTATGTATGTTTGGTTGCACTGCCGTAGAAGATAGCATTTCACGGTTATGCAGTGCATACACAATCTAAGTGTATATAAATTAGAAGTTACTGTATTTTAATTAGTATTTTTCAGGGCTTATCTTCTTATACAAGGGTTGCATGCAACTAAGTTATACAGTAACTTTCTTTTTTCTTTTTTTAATCGAGGGAGAATCCCCTTATATTTTTGTGAATAAACATGTTCATCTTAAGAAGCTCCACGTTTCTATTAAAAATGAACGCATTCCGACATATTAAACCCCAACATCTACCAATCTTAATTTTACTATGTGAAAGATTTACTGACGGGTCATAAACCCTCCATTAAGCAAAACAATTAAAAAAAAATTATTTTGATTCTAAATTCCTTTAAAACTATTCAAAATTATTTTGGAACCCTCATTTGAGGCATACATGAAAATTTTGATGCATACATACTTATTATGCCATCCAATGCAAGATGATAATGGGTGTTCTAGTGATGCTTAAGTTACTATAATACCCTTATATAGTTTAAATTACATTATTGCCCTTCCACTAAATTAAATTCTAATCATAAAATCCTTCCACTAATTAACTATCCTTCCACTAATTAACCATTAGTTAATTAGAAAAAATAAATTGAACTTTTAAAAAGCAAAACCCTTTTTCTCTCCTCTTCTTCTCCTCTTCTTCTCCAAAAACAGCAACCAAATTCTCAAAATTTTATTTTTCGATTAATCTCTCGATTAAACCCATATATGGCACCTCGTTATAAGCGATGTGCTAGAGGTAAGACGCCGAATCCTGATGTTTCTTCTGTAGCATCTCAATATAGGATTTTTGGAAAAGATGGAGATGAAGAGGATAGTGGAGTAATTGGTGTTGGAGAGCGAGAAATAGACCCCGATTCCATAAAATTGCACGTACAAAGGTATTTCCCACAAACCCATTGCTTGTTTTCTTTCGCATTTCATTGATTTCATGAAATGTAATCGATGATTCCTTGCGATTTGGGTAGTTACAGAGTAGTGTTCGGCTGACATTCATCAGCCGAACTTTTTTTTTAACAGTTCGGCTGAAAAACATGTTGTATTTTGAATATCGAATCAACCGAACCTACATGTTCAGCTTATAAATATTTTTTATGATAATCATCCAAACTTGAATAATCCATCTTACATTGTTCGGCACATTGTTCGACTTGTTTTGATAAATATCGAATGTGCCGAACTTTACTCTGTGTATGGCTAATAGCTTCCTATAAACTTGTCCATTTATAGGTGACATATCACATTGTTTAGTAGAGTCATATTTATTTATTTTGGAAAATTAATTAAGGTGTATCATTTGTTTTAGCACCCATCCAAGAAAATTCAAAGATAAGCTTAAAAGGAAAAGAATAGAAGTGACTCCTTTTAATTCAAAAACTCCCAAACCTCGAGGTGGTGGCACCAAAAACTTACATGCAGGGAAAAGGGGAAATGACACGGGTGGATGTTTGCCTGTAGAACAAGAGGATGATAATGATGAAAATAAGGGTGTAGTATGAGGTGATGATGAAGATGGTAGTGGAGGGGGAGGAAAGGATGATGAATATGGTGGTGATTGCGAACCTCTAACTTGATTTTTCTTTTCAAAATTGATGCATGTCGTTTTAGACCTTTGGATGTATTTTTTATAATGTGGAAGATAATATGAATGATAAAATGTGGTGTAAAGAGATGATAAAGATTGAAAGATCTCTTCTTAAGGATTTTCTTATATATAGCTCTCAAAGTTAGGCTTTAAAATCCTTCCGAAACCGTTCTCCTTGAGATAAAAGTCAATTTTGCGTCCAAACATGTCCCGTAACAGTGTCAGGTCCGGCTAATACCTTTCCAACCTTTTCCGGCCGAACCTGACAAATGAAATTTACCCCAGGTGGTTGTAAGGTTCGGCTGACTCGATTAGATTACTTTTAAGCCGAACTTATCTCTGTAAACACTTCGAAAATCTTGATTTGTAGGCTTCAGGTTCGTCTAACTCGTGATGATGAGTTATCAGCCGAACTTATCTTTGTACACTCAAGTTTTTAGATTTTATTTTTGCCATAACTTCTTCGTGTGATGTCGGAATGGCCTCATTCTTTTGGCGTTGTTTTCGTCTTTTCACTCTCTTGAAGATGACGATAATATCTCACTGATTTGAATGAGTTTAATTTGGACATTGATGTTCTCCATTAGTAGACTTCACTATCGTTTGGGGTTAGGTTCGGCTCATTCACAACACTATTTGAAAGAAGATCTTTGAAGTTCGGCTCATTCGTGTTTGACTTGAAAAGTCGAACTACTTATCATATATGTGTTCAGCTTATTGGGGACTAATATTATAATCTGAACCATTAGACTTGTGTTTTATCAAAACAATAATAATATGTTCGGTTGGAACACGTGTGAGCCGAACATTACACTGTAAATAATAAATATTTTTGTATGTGGTTCGGCTAATATTAGCACATCCTCTTTAAGCCGAACCATGGAATTTATTTGGCGCGAAAATAATTCAATGACAGTTCGGATTATAAAGAATTCAATCGTACAAACCGAACTGTTCTTATTTATCAAGGTTCGGCATATAAATTATCTGCCGAACCTAACTTTGTTTTGCCGAACTACATACAAAAATCAAAACTTTGGTGAATTCAAGCTACAAAACGGACATTAAACAACGTTTACAACCATACGTATGTATTATTAGCATTGGGTTCCTCAACCATGTACTCATCTTCGGGATTTGGCTCCAAAAAGTCATCATCTTGAGCTTGAGAAAGAAGTTGAGTTTGGGTAAAATAATTTTCATAGTCCAACAAATAAGCCATCTCCGAATCTCCATCGTAATTGATATGTATTTTCTTATCTTTAGGTGATGAAGATTCACCTTCCTCAATCGAATTTGGATCACACATCTATCAACAATCACAAATATCTCAAAGAAAAAAAAAGTTTTTTTTTCCTACTTCCTCCTCTTCTTTTTTCTACTCACTCAATCTATCTAAAAAGAAAATTATTATCCTAAATTGAACTCTATCCTAAATACAATCATTAATAACTAATCAATTAAATTAACACTAATTAAACACTAATCATTCAGAGGTATTTTAACATTTATGAAAATAGGTTGGATAAGAGATACCCTAAAAACATTATTTCCAATCCTGTTTTTATCTTATTCAGTATGCCCCAAAACTTTCTTGTATGCCCCAAATGATGGTTCTTATTTTTTCCAAAAAGATAGGATCTTGGTTAAATCCACTCCAACCCACTCGCACACCTAAGCCCGGCCCCTTAAGGTGAGTGGGTGTGTGAAATTAATACTGGCCATTAATTAAATCCCCTTCTCGTACAAAAATGTGTTGATTAAGGGTCATACTTGGGATTCCAAGAATTCTAATATTACAGA
Source organism: Papaver somniferum (assembly GCF_003573695.1). Classification (NCBI taxonomy): domain Eukaryota; kingdom Viridiplantae; phylum Streptophyta; class Magnoliopsida; order Ranunculales; family Papaveraceae; genus Papaver; species Papaver somniferum. The sequence continues at coordinate 123,686,112 of NC_039368.1, read as the reverse complement.
GAAGAGAACCTTCCTCTTTCAACAGGGGATAGTCAAAATGGATTTCTATAGACTTCCATAGATTTTTTATTTGAATGATTCCTGGAGATTCTCTGAAAATCTAAAGATTTCTAGTGATTCTCAGAGAGTATTTTGGAGAGTCTTTATGACTTGTAGAGACAAAAAAAACGAGATTTGTAAAGAGTCTCTGTGATTTATAAAGACAAAAAAATGTATGATATCTAATTAAAATTTTAAAACATCTATTGATTTTTTTTTGTTATGCACGTTATACTGTTAATAAAAGTACCATGAATACCTAGTAAAATATTTTCCATTGTCAGATAAATCTTATTCTTGTCCTATGCCTAAGTTTTCAATCATCCATCATATTTTTATTTGCTATGTTATCTCATCGTTGGTCGGCATCTTTTCGTTGTTTTATCAGAGGAGATGTCCTTTGAAGTGACAAGAGAAAGATCGTTCGGTATACATGAGGGAAAAAAAGAAAATAGAGGAGATGTCCAATATATTCAGATGAGGTTGGATGTATTACTGCGCAAACGCTCGTCCCTTGGTTGTCAAATCAAACAAAAAAAGAGAAAAAAAATTGGTCATACTCTCAAAAACAAATATTCCCTAAATTTCCAAGTCTCCAAAATATCACCTCTTGATGAGAGATTTCCACCATGCCTATTTTCATAAAAAAAAGTCTCCCCAAATCTCTAAAAATTACAAACCAATGACTTTTAATTCTCGAGTCCTTCGAATAACAGGGGTGTTGGAGTGACTCTTACTAAATGCTAATCCAATAACATGGAGTTCCAGAGAATTTAAATTACTTCAAAAAAAGTCTTTAACCAATAACAAGAGACATTAGGAGACTCTCCAAAATTCATTTGAAATCTCAATTGACTACCTCCCTGCTAGTTTATCATATATGTGGGACTAAAGGTAATATTTCATTCACGATAATGAAAATACTCAGTGAACCTTAGTGACTCACAGATCCATAGAATTATTTATTAAAAAGTTAATTTTCTCCAACAATCCTCTACATGAATGAAATCTCGATAAAATCAGTCTTCGGAAAGCTAGAAATACCACTATAATCAAAAGGTGTCCATGAGGTATTGAACCTTTCCTTAGTGAGAAATTACCAGAACTACTTGATAGTTAGTAAACGCGGCATTTTGGACTTCCAGCGTTTAGTTTACTTCATCATAACTTCCACAAATGATATCTTTCTGGGCAGTGCCAAGTTCGTGCTGTTCTGTCTATTTTGGCAATGCTGGACTATCTCATTTCACATAGGGATATAGAAAATCCGGTTTATTCTTATAGGAAGAGATCCACTTCCACATTCATATAGGTAACTTTCATCAAGAGTGTTCTGATACACCACAGTTCATAATAAAGCTAACAGAATCCCATTAATAATTCTAAAGAAGTCATACTTCACATATAATCACACTATCACATCTGATGGAGTGAATGCTCTTTAGAACCCACATACCTTCGTATGTCAAGTATGTTATCATATTTTAGGTGCCAAAACTATTTCTTGATACTGTTCTACTAAAGTCAACTTTAGCATGAAATAGATTAAGTATTCAAGCCATAGGAAACAGATGAAGAATTGAAGATCACATGAATACATCAATATGAAGAAGCTTCATCTAGGTAAGTAAAAAAGATCGGTCATTCCTTTTGAACTCGTTTCCATTGATCTGTATCTATCTATTTTTCTTATTGTAGCAAAGTGCTCATTCAGTGGATCAAAATCTATGACGGTAAAATACATTTGTATATACACCCAATGATAATTGAGCCTGGTGTTTTTAGTGAGAATACCCATTAATCTTGAAAATTTCATCGTCTTGAATTAAATGAAAATATGAATCCAACGAGCGAAGAATCACTACGAAATTATGAGTGATTTATTAAAACTAAAAAAGTGCGGCTAAAAGTTAATTTTGGGGATAGAAGTGAGAAAGATTCATGAACTTTTTTTGAAACATTGAGTTCGCGTGTGTTCGCGAACTCAAACTCACAATCATTAATAAAGTATTTTTTTAGTCAAGTTTTTAATGTTTAATCTCCTAAACGAGGTGGTTACTCTTCCACACGCAATCTATTGCCATATTTTGGCTAGTTTCTTACCCATGTGATATAGTTACAATTTCGTAACCCAAGTTCTAATTAATTTTGTTTTATTAAAAGACAAGTATTAGTAAACCTTGCAATTGCTTGAAACTTTAAGAAAATCTTTGCTTCAATTACAAGAAACCTAGGCTTGGTCATTCAATATAATAGATGATTCATCTAGCTATAAAGATTATCCCTTTGAAAAACTGTATGGGAGATGCGTACGTTGTTTTCCACTTTTTCTGTTATTCAAGAACAAGGGTGAGACTTTGAAGACTTCACTTTGGGATCGCAAAGTACAGGTTCATACATGTTGTGACGCCCCAACCTAATCACCTGCTTAGCTAATAGGATTACAACCTAATTGAAGCATCAAACCTAGACTACCGATTCTAAGAATCATAATTACATAAAGTGCTAATAACAAAACCCAAACTCTCCGATATTATACAAATGACAAATATCTCGAGTGATATGAATATATTAATGTATTGTTTTACAGAAAAAATATAGAATACATATATATAAAAGATTCACAACATCTCTTACATCGCTAAAATCTTTAAGCTACGAAAACGAATATCTTCACGCCCCCCATTGCTTCTGATTACCGAAACTGAAATGGGAACAAATGATCACATCACCCCAAAGTGGTGTCCAATGGAAACGTATAACTTTCAAATAATCACTAACATGCTCATGGTTCTAAGGAACGGTAACTTAAACAATCAACGTGCGTAACACGCGTTAGAGTAATTCCCCCAGACACCTCACAGATAATGTTTACACTTCCCGTGCTGAATAAAACATAAATTTACCATACAAAATAAAAAATAATACTATTTACACTTCCCGTGCTGAAGTAGCTATATTTCACTTCCCGTGCTATATAATATTTACACTTCCCGTGCTGAATAAGACTTAGAAAGGAGCCATGGGAAAACCACAGACACTCCTCGCTGGGAAATCACGCAAACACACACCACATTAAACACTAAGCAATCAACAAACATCAAAATATAATATTCATGAAAGAAAGGTCATGTTAACTCCACTTTCTCTGATATTGTAATTAAAGTAACAATGTTGGTGAAAGAACACCACCAGATGATCTACAAAAGTGATGTTAGAACAAACCAAAAATGTGTCATTTTGACTTCGCGCTTCTAGTGAGAAAAGCGTCAGTAAAATAACTCCAGATTCCAGTAATAGCTGCCATCCTCACAATTTCACAAGCTGTGATTCCAAAACTACCATACAAGTCCTGAAGGTTTTACAATCAATAATAATATGCAACGAATGGATTCCCACAAGAAAATTATAAAAGGTAATACTTGGGAGCCCGACCCCCTATAACAATAAATAATTGGAATCTAAACCAACTCCTAATCAGCATAAATTAAATATAGAATTTTGAAAACCCAACAACGCATATTACGTAGACAACATACCCATCCAATTACACGCTGATATTCTCACAAAAATTAAGTGCACATCATGCTCGCAGATAGAAAGAAAACTCATGCAATGATTACAAGAAGGGTACAAAGTTTCCACCTGATATTGAAGGCAAACCACGCCTACCTTGAAATCCACAATCCACTAGTTCATCCTCTGAATCGTTCGTTATTAATAAAGACTAACTTTTAATCACACGAGCACTCTAATAAATTAGCCAAAAGGATCATACAAGGCTCATATCATAATCTCATACAATTCTCCAATATAAGCTAAGTGAACTATCTAATAGTTCTAAGCCCATTTGTGGTTATACACTCCTTTCAATCTCTACCTCTATCATATCAAAGGTTTACTAATTCGATTTGGTTGGTTCTATAGCACATTCAATAGCTCTTATGAATATCTACCTCTTTGTAGAAGGAACCAAAGGTGACCGTAAGGGGTCCAGAACACCAATTTAGGAAATAAGGTTCATCCTAGTCAACCAACATATAAACTGACGGTCAAAGGCAACTAACGGTCAACGTAAGTCAAGGTTAAAGTCTAGTCAAAGTTCAAGTCAATGGTCAACTGAGTCAAATCGGTCAAGGTCTACTGAGTCAAGTCTGGTCAAATCTGGTTAATTAGTCAACTTAGTCAGATAGCTGAGTCAGGTAGAACAGCTTCAGTCAGGTATCTGACTAGACATGATGGTTTAAGTCCAAGCCTTTGCATAGGCCAAGAACACTAATGCACCAACACAAGATAAGATGCACAAACATGATGCAACACAACTCTATAAGATTCTAACAATATACAGTTCTATCAGTTACAACTAACTTACATATCCAAAGTCTTGTTTTCATCAAACATTACACTCTGATTCCTAGCTCTAGATAACATAATCTTGACATCTGTATATAGCCTCATTGTTAGAGCACTGCTCGATCGAACTCGCATGCGTTGCTATCTCAAGCATGTTTGTCAATGTTAGTGATCAAAACTATAAGTCTTGATTTCTAGTCTACTATATCTAAGTCTCGGACTAGGATAGAAAGTGTAGTTGAGCTCAAGAACTCCATGTCGATCATCACACAAGACGAAGAACTACTCAAGGAACTGGTGGAACTTCATCGACTAAAAGGTATGTGGAGACTTGAACTTATATATCGCTCAAAAGTCTATCTACTCTATCTCCTATCTTGAGACAAAAGTCGTTTTGCTATATAGACTTTGATTATACACATTTGCTATTTCGATCCGAGTTTATCTCGCTTATATATTTATCGAAATATGTGTTGGTAAGCTTTCGCTTTGTCCAAGTTCATCTTTACCTAGTGACGAAAGTCATGTTATGTTTCAATCACTTGAAAATGACTTTGACGAATAATAGTTTGTGAATAACAACTATATAACGTCCTATAAGAATGTTTCAATGATTGAAATGAGAGTTTAGATTATATAACCAATGTTGGATATAAGCATTGTGTGGCAACACATACATGTATAAGTCCTTATTGCTTGAACCAAAGTATGCGTACTTTGTTGATCAGGAAAACCCGAACAGAGTCCGCGAACCCAGGCCGCGAACCGTCGGAGGTTCTCGTCCCGAGAAAATATGCTGGAGTTTTTGAATTGTTTACAAACTTATTCCGGGTACTTAAGTTCGCGATCTCAGTCCGCATACTTAAGTTGGTTATTTCTAAAAACGATTATTCGTGAACTTATACTTATATAAACTAAGGAATGCAAGTTTGCAAACCTTGGCTATAAAGTTCATGAATCGATTCGAGTGAATCAAATTGTTTTTGCTTCAATTGTGTCTTGTATACTTCTATAAGATCTAAGCAATTGAACAACTCTCTAACTAGTTCATTTGAACTAGTTATGTTGAACAAGAACATGGTTGATATGAAAGAGCTCATTGATGGGTTGTCGTAGGCACAACAAATTAATAAATATATTTCCCACTAGTTAACTGGTAATATAGCGGTAGTAAGAGATCGTACCCGCAGAGAGCTGTGTAATTGATAGGTTATTTGACCAGCAAAATAAAGTAAATAACAAAGGGGGTTTTGGTTGTAATATAATTATAAAGACAATAAGAAGAAAGTGATGATTAAGGAATCCTTCGTCGTTACCAAGCGTTAACAGGATTAGAATACTTATCTATCGTTCGAAAGAATCATTCATCACCAATCGTAGAATAACAGCTAGAGCAGTGTTATCCACAAATATCATTGTGTACCTTGATACCGAAGCACTCGCATATCAAGTTCTATCCAACTGAACTACCAAGTAGTAGCGCACTCCAGGTGTAACCCAATCGGAATCCTGTAAACCAATCGGAAGCCTTAAGTTATGTGACTTAGGTTTATCCTAGCAGTTAGACTCTTAGTGCAAGGTCCACTTACTAGTGTTGTCTTCACACACGATTTCTCTACAGAATCCCTCTGAGAGGTCTCACGTTTTCTACTTGGGTAAGGGTTATTCAACAATTACACGGATATCCTAACCCTATACTAGCGATAGAATGATCAATAGATTTATCCAATTATACACTTGAATAATCTTGAAATCAATCATAAAACCTAAATACAGTGAAAACAAACGATGATGATTAAAACTCTCAATAGGTTGTATTAATAATAAAGCTTCACGCTTAGAACATTGAATTCATCCTTAATAACAAAGGATTTAGCTACTCATATTACAAAGAAGATGAATAATGGTGGTTTCCCCATAAAGGGGTGAACCCTAGGTTTTGATATAAAACTTGTGATATGAGATTCGATGATGATATGATTTTACATAACCTAATACCTTTTTATAGGTTTACATTGCTTGGTCTCCAAGTATTTGGTTCGGTTCAAGAACCCGACCCGAAAACACGAACTAGTGAAACCAAACGTGCCTTTAGGGTTTCCAAAGGTGCGCATAAATGTTTTCCACTTGCTAAGTACGCGAACCCAGTCCGCGAACTTCAAATTCCAGCATATTTTCGGAATTAAAGTATGAAACCCGTCCAAGAACTTTACTATCTTCGGTATTCAATAAAAGCTTGTTTTGGCCACAACTTCTTCATCTGAACTCGGAATGACCTCATTATTTTTGAATTCTTTTTATCTTTCAATTATTTTCAAGATGATAATGAGAAATACTTCATTTGAATGAGTTAAGATTGGTCTTTGTACCTTCTCTTGATTTTGAGCATTTTGCTCCTTTTCGTCGTATTTCTTCCACTTCTCTTTGACTTGGGTACTTGGATACTTGGAATACTTCTCTTCCTAGATCTTTTCAGAACTTTGTATCTCCTTTTTGGATGATTCACCTAATTGAGACAAATAATAGAAAACCAAAGTAATAATACGAAAATATGCAAGAATAATAGCTAAAGCAAGTATGGAATGGACACTAAAATCATATGAATTATGCAATTATCAAATTACCATACACTTAGCTTTTTCTAGTCCTCAAGAAAACTAAATAAAACTAATCATAAATACAACAACTCCATGTCGTGAGGATACGGTTACTCTTAGCATGAATAACATGCCTTTAAACCCCTAGGAGTCCCTAGTGGACGAGTTATAGTCTCATGAGGGCTTAAAAGAGGTATACCCACAAAACCTACTCCAATTTTCGCCTTGTAATAACTACTAAGGATAGACACAAAGCAAGAAGCCAAATAATTAGCTTGCATATATTCATTAGCTGTAAACATCCCACATACATTCCAATCATCACACATAAGTAATTACTTTTGCGTGACATTCAACCTGATTGCAAAAACTCTACTAAGACAGTCATCGTACTTGTTGCAACATTTGCCACAACATTCGCATACTGAAACAAAAAAGTGAATTGTGCAAATGTTAACTAAAGTGAAAGATGTTACCTACAATACTTGTATGAATGTCGTCAATGGATATATATTTATGGCGTAATAGTTGAGAGAAGCACCCATTTAAATTTACCACATGATTAGATACTCTAAGCGCATGTTCCTTTTCAACAAGTACTTAATAGTTTCCTTGGATCCTGCATTCCACGCTTGCTTAGGCAACAGAGACAGGGACAACGTTTCACACATACTGCTATCAAAGTGTCAAGAACCTCATCAATAGTCTTTTGACTTGTTATATAATGATAATATGTTTTTTGTTTTTATCGACTATGATTAGTCCGAAATTCCGGATTTATCATTTATTAATGTCGATAAAAGAAGAGGAGCCTTATATATGTTTTTTTTCCACTTTTTTCGGCTCACTCTTTATGAGTGTAAGACAGTTGTCTTAAGGGGATTTTATATGCTCAACCAATGATTACCTTGCTACAACATCCACGGCAGTATCTGGATCCCACCAAATCACTTTAGAGAAACATAAAACTGCAAAATAAAATAAAAAAGTGATTCAATAATGATTAATAGCGAGGATGAATCTTTCAAACGACTACCATAACTTAGTTTCGCATTCAATTATGAACGTATATATTTAAGGATTGCAATAAATTGAACTTAATCTATAGCCGTAAGAACTGTTTCAACCTTAAAAGGTTTAGAGTGTCATCCTAAATAGCTCAATATTAACTCCAAAATATGAAGTCTCAAGAATGCAAGAAATCAAAGAGTATTTATTTTTATTTTTATTTTTATGCAATCCAGACATGCTTAACTACTCCCCCATAAACTGTATGACTTTTATGGCCTCCGGACTGACAGACATGCAATCTGAAAAAGTTCTAGAAAAATACCGAAACTTAGATGTCCAGGCCTATCGCTCCAACTTAACAGACTCCGAATTCATTTTATTTTTGTCAAAGAAAGGTGAGTCTGTCCTCTTAAAAATTTGGGGTCAACCACTCAAATCGGACTCCATATGAAGTCTCGAGAATTGTTTTTGTAACAAGTGCGTAGTCAGAATTTTCTGACGGAAATAGTTTCGTCAAAAATTTCATTATAGATATAGGACTTTGTCAAATCTAAGATGGGACTGCAATATATGATATGAAAAACTAATAAAACTAAAAACAAAAGGAATATAAATACAAAACCGATGGGTTGTCTCCCATTAAGCGCTTGGTTTAACGTTGTCACCCGACGTTATTGTTATCGTCCGTACACCAACAATCTGAAAATTTGGTAATCCTTCCAAATAACAATCTGCAGTTCAAATAACAGCTTCACAAAAACGTTAGCACAAAATATAAATATTGAAGCTATCACATTATTGAAGTTTCCCCCACACTTGGTCCTTTCTACACTCGGAAGTGGATAGAGAACATAACATTCAGGAACTTCAAAAGGTTCCCCAGCTTGGTGAACCTGCACAATACTCGAATCAAAAACATCAAGTGGTGGATACTTAGAAGAAAAATAATTAAAACTTTACAATCACACAACTCCAACCCCAAGTGAGGTATTTTCTTAAGTTGGGTTAACAACTCTTTGAGAAGGTACTTCAATTGGATGGAAAGTATCAATAGATATATAATTATGCAAAGGATTAGATAAACCTTGTTTCGGATCCTCATTCGTAATAATCTCTAGTGAATTATTTACCTCAAGTATATTGTGGTCCTCTATTGGACTATTATTATTTAGCTCAATTGGGTCTTCCACAACTTCAATCAATTCGGTTTCATTTTCAATCTCCATCTCTTCAACAACCTCGTCATCGGGATTGAAATCCTCTTCTAAAACATCTAGTTCATTGATGCAACTTCTAATTTCTTCATTTGAGTACGTTACACCATTTATAACAATAGATACGTCATACCCAATCTCCTCCTTTTGAATAGGAGAAAGATCTTTATTATGATCCGGAGTTGGAATAATCGTATCACTGTTGCAAAGACTTTCGAGAGGTTGTTCATCTTCATCGGAATCTCCGTCAATTTCATCGTCTTCCATATCCCAACAAGTTGAAGTTCGGTTCATATGGCTCTATCAATTTCTTGAAGAGTCTCTTTTGATGCTCCAGATTTTTCTAGCTGCTCGTATTGCTTAAAAAATTTTCTGACGTTAGCACGCTTAGTCTGTGTCTCTTGTTTTGGAAAGAGTGAAGGAAAAGCACGATAAAAAGGAATAGGTTTTGATTCGGTATCATAACTTTTCATCTGCACATTACTAGAAAAAAACTGATCAGAAGCATAAATATCCTTCCATCCTTGTGATTGTTCACTTACATGCCCGTCATAAGGTTGTTGACATGTATGAGAATATCCGTAAGGTTCTGTGGGATATTGATCATAACCAAAATATTGGTTTTAATTATACCCATAGGATGGTTGGTAATTGTCATATGAATGAGATTGAAAACCATATTGATTACCATTGTTGTATTTGTAATCTTGTGCTCCGTACATGTCATTTCCGTAAGGAAACATGACGAGTCACAAGAAAAAAAAATCAAAAAATAAATAAAAACAAGATAAACAAATAACAAATCAATTAGCGACTGCTCCCCGGCAGCGGTGCCAAAATTTGATGGGCTGTGTCGTAGGCACAACTAACTAATAAATATATTTCCCACTAATTAACTGGTAACATAGCGATAGTAAGAGATCGTTCCCGCAGAGAGCTGTGTAGTTGATAGGTTATTTGATCAGCAAAATAAAGTAAATAACAAAGGGGGTTTTGGTTGTAAGATAATTATAAATACAATAAGAAGAAATGGATGATTAAGGAATCCTTCGCCGTTACCAAGCATTAACAGGATTAGAATACTTATCTATCATTCGTAAGAATCATTCATCACCAACCGTAGAATAACAACTAGAGCAGTGTTATCCCCAAAGATCTTTATGTAACTTAATACCGAAACGCTCGTATATCAAGTTATATCCAACTGAACCACCAAGTAGTAACGCACTCAAGGTGTAACCCAATCGGAAGCCTTAAGTTATGTGAACTTAGGTTATTCCTAGCAGTTAGACTCTTAGTGCAAGGTCCACTTACTAGTGTTGTCTTCACACACGATTGCTCTATAGAATCCCTCTGAGAGGTCTCACGTTTTCTACTTGTGTAAGGGTTTTTAACAATTACACGGATATCCTAACCATATACTAGCAATAGAATGATCAATAGATTAATCCAATTGTATACTTGAATAATCTAGAAATCAATCATAAACCTTAAATATAGTGAAAACAAATGATGATGATTAAAACTCTCAATAAGTTTGTATTAGTAATAAATCTTCACGCTTATAACATTGAATTCATCCTTATTCAACAAAGGATTTAGCTACTCATATTACAAAGAAGATGATAATGGTGGTTTCCCACTAAATGGGTAAACCCTAGGTTTTGATGTAAAACTTGTGGTATGATATTCGATGATGATATGATTTTACATAACCTAATAACTTTTTATAGGTTTAAATTCCTTGGTCTCCAAGTATTTAGTTTGGTTCAAGAACCCGACCCGAAAACACGAACTAGCGAAACCAAACGTGCCCTTAGGCTTTCCAAGGTGTGCATAAACTTTTTCCACTTGCCAAGTACGCGAACCCAGTCCGCGAACTTCAAATTCCAGTAGATTTTTCGGAATTAAAGTATGAAACCCGTCCGCGAACTTTACTGTCTTCGGTATTCAATAAAAGCTTGTTTTGGCCACAACTTCTTCATCCGAACTTGGAATGACGTCATTGTTTTTGCATTATTTTTTATCTTTCAATTCTCTTCAATATAATGATGATGATAAATCCTTCATTTGAATGAGTTAAGATCGGTTTTTGGCCCTTCTCTTGATTTTGAGCGTTTTGCTCATTTTCGTCGCATTTCTTCCACTTCTCTTAGGCACTTGGATACTTGGAATATTTCTCTTCCTATATCTTTTCAGCAATTTGTAGCTCCTGTTTGGATGATTCACCTAATTGAGACAAATAAGAGAAAACCAAAGTAATATGACGAAAATATGCAAGAATAATAGCTAAAGAAAGTATGGAATTGACACTAAAATCATATGAATTATGCACTTATCAAATTCCCCCACACTTAGATTTTGTTAGTCCTCGAGCAAACTAAATAAAACTAATCATAAATACAACAACTCCATGTCGTGAGGATACTGTTACTCTTAGCATGAATAACAGGTCTTTAAACCCCTAGGTGTCCCTAGTGGACGAGTTATAGTCTCGTGAGGGCTTAAAAGAGGTATACCCACAAAACCTACTCAAATTTCTCGTCTTGGAAGAACTACTAAGGATAGACACAAAGCATGAAGCCAAATAATTATCTTGCATATGTTCTTTAGCTGCAAACATCCCACATACATTCCAATCATCACACATAAGTAATTACTTTTGCGTGACATTCAACCTAATTGCAAAAACTCTACTAAGACAGTCATCGTACTTGTTGCAATATTTGCTACAACATTCGCATACTGAAATCACATGGATAGATAAGAAAATGGAAATAGAAAAGTGAAGTGTGCAAATGTTAACTAAAGTGAAAGATGTTACCCACAATACTTGTATGAATGTCGTCAAAGGATATATTTATAGCGCAATAGTTGAGAGAAGCACCCATTTAAATCAACCACATGATTAGATACACTAAGCGCATGTTTTTTCAGCAAGTACATGATAGTTGCCTAGGATCCTGCATTCCACGCTTGCTTAGGAGACGGAGACAGAGACAACGTTTCACACATACTGCTATCAAAGTGATTCAGTAATGATTAATAGCGAGGATAAATCTTTCAAACGACTACCATAGCTTAGTTTCGAATTTAATTATGAACGTATATATTTAAGGATTGCAATAAATGGAACATAATCTATAGCCGTAAGAACTATTTCAACCTTAAAAGGTTTAGAGTGTTATCCTAAATAGCTCATTATTAACTCCAAATATGAAGTCTCAAGAATGCTATAAATGAAAGAGTATTATTTTATTTTTTTTATGCAATCCAAACATGCTTAACTACTCCCCCCACACTTAAAGTCAACATTGTACTCAATGTTCAAAACCGAAAATTCGGATTTCTGACATAACAACCCCGAAAAACTCAAAAATTGTACAAATGGGTAGCGAACTAGGAACAACATCCTAAACGGAAGTTGTTCTCCTACGTCTTTTCTACAAGGTTTCCAAAGGGAACAGTATTTGGATAAACGTTCTGACTTTTATGGCATCCGGACTGACAGACATGCAATCTGAAAAAGTTCTGGAAAAATACCGAAAATCAAATGTCCAGGCCTATCGCTCCAACTTAACAGACTCCGAATTCATTTTTTATTTTTGGAAAAGAAATTTGAGTCTGTCCTATTTAAAATTTGGGGTCTACCACTCAAACTAGACTCCGTGTGGAGTCTAGAGAGCTGTTTTCGTCACAAGTGCACAGTCAGAATTTTCTGACGAAAATAGTTTCGTCAAAAATTTCATTATATATATAGGACTTTGTAAAATCTAAGATGGGACTACAATATATGATATCAAAAACTAAAAACAAAGGGAATAGAGATACAAAACCCATGTGTTTCCTCCCATTAAGCGCTTGGTTTAACGTCGTCAGCCCGACGTTATTGTTATCATCCGTACACCAACAATCTGAAAATTTGGTAATCCTTCCAAATAACAATCTGCAGTTCAAATAAAAGCTTCACAAAAACATTAGCACAAAATATAAATATTGAAGTTATCACTTTATTTAAGTTTCCCCCACACTTGGTCCTTTCTACACTCGGAAGTGGATAAAGAACATAGAATTCGGGAACTTCAAAAGGTTCCTCAGCTTGGTGAACCTGCACAATACTCGAATCAAACACATCAAGTGGTGGATAATTAAAATCAAAATAATCCATTAAAATTTAGAAGCACACAACTCCAACCCTAAGTGAGGTATTTTCTTAAAAGTCGGGTTAACAAATCTTTGAGAAGGTACTCCAATTGGATGGAAATGATAAATAGATATAGAATTATGAAAAGGATTAGACAAACCTTGTTTCGGATCCTCATTCGTAATAATCTATAGTGAATTATTTACCTCAAGTATATTGTGATCCTCTATTGGACTATTATTATCTAGCTCAACTGGGTCTTCCACAACTTCAATCAATTCAGATTCATTCTCAATATCCATCTCTTCAACAACCTCGTCACCGGGATTGAAATCCTCTTCTAAAACATCTAGTTCATTGATGCAACTTCTAATTTCTTCGTTTGTGTACATTACACCATTTATAACAATAGATACGTCATACCCAATTTCCTCCTTTTGAATAGGCGAATGATATTTATTAGGATCTGGAGTTGGAATAATCGTATCACTCTTGCAAGGACTTTCGAGAGATTTTTCATCTTCATCGGAATCTCCGTCGATTTCATCGTCTTCCATATCCCAACGAGTTGAACTTCAGTTCGTATAGCTCTATCAATTTCTTGAAGAGTCTCTTTTGATGCTCCAAATTTTATAGCTGCACGTATTGCTTAAAAGTTTTTATGACATTAACACGCTTAGTCCGTGTATCTTCTTTTGGAAAGAGTGAAGGAAAAACACGATAAAGAGGAATAGGTTTTGATTCGGTATTATAACTTTTCATCTGCAACTTTAGAATCAGGGAAATACTTTTTTAAAAATAGCGTTTTCATTCCGGTCCATGTGGTAATACTTCCAGAAGGAAGATAATATAACCATGATTCTGCTTGGTCCGCTAGTGAGAATGGAAAAGCTTGTAGAAAAGATGTATCATCGTCATCATCACTCTTCTTCATACTTCTTACTGTATTCTGAAAATGTTGCAGGTGTCGATTAGGATCTTCACCCAGTAATTGGTGGGCCCGGGAAAGCGTATAAAATTGAAGCGAAATGAAACGGGCCTACGGTAATACCGCAAGTGCACGGTCGTCAGTTGTAGTATGTGTGTGCAAATACAGGTCATTCCACAGGGACTAGGGTGTGTGTTGAAATCTTCCTAAGCTAAAGTTATCTAAACAAGTAACTAAGTGGCAGTGAGATAGTGAACCAAGGAATAACTGTGAAACAATGGCATTGAGCCAAAGGCAGTGAACTAGTGTAGTGAATAAAAGAAGATGAAAGTAAACAGTTGTGGGAACACTACTAGGGTTTTTGAATCCACCACCTAATCTTAGCTAAGTAATTCGGTTACGGTGATGTTCTTGTCCCTTGTAATGGATGTTAGACAAGATACAAGTCTGCCATTTATCCAGGGTGATCTGAAGATGGATAAGTAATCACAATTCAAGTGTTTATCCTAAGCATTAATTGTCTGATTAAAGCACAACTAATCAAATAATAAATCTATTCATTTAAGCTTGAATTGCAGCACAACAACATAGAAGTATTCCAACTACCTAGGTTGCATATAACAAACAAGGTGAAAGTAATATGTTGTAGGACAAAGATTAAATCTACCCTTAAGCAATTAAGCACAGCAAGAACACTTCCATGAACATGAATCAAATTAGCAGAAGATTAAGGGTTTCATCTCCACCCCAGCAAACCAAATTAGAACATGCTGAACATAATTGAAATTGAAATTAACTGAATTAAGAAATATAATTGAAATTCACAGAACATGGATAATTGAGGAACTGGCTAGTCCAGTCCTCTTGGTGGTGCTCTGGCTAATCCAGGCATGCCCCATTACAACACCCAGAGACCCCTATTTATACATACAAGCTATAATCAAAGAATCCCCAAATCAATACCACATCAGCAAAATTAGGGTTTGCTAAAAAATACAATTAAAATCAAAATTGGCTAACCTAATCTACTGATAAGAACCCTACTACGTGACCCATACTTCAATTTCGACATAGAATCGATTTCCCCAAAAAATCCCCAATGTCAGAAAAATTAGGGTTTGATAAAAAAATCTTACCTAATCTCTGAAAATGATTATGACTCTTCACCCATGCCTCTATTCCTCTTCCTGCGTCTTCTCTTGTTCTTCCCATGCCCTAATTGCTTTTCTAGCTCATCTATTTCATCAACCCCTAACCTAGGGTTCCTATAAGAGGAAAAGATCGAGGAATTGATGTTATAGAAAGCTAGAGGAGTAGGGGAAGAGTGGGTTTCAGTTGGTAGGAGCCATGATGTCTTTGGTGAGAGTTGTGGTGGTGGCAGAGGCGGACATGGTAGTGGTTGAGGCGGACATGGTTGTTGCAGAAAGAAGAGGGGAAGAAGAAGGAAAGAGAAGGTCGATGGAGTTATAGCTTAGGGTATGTTTGTTTGGGTGTAATAGACCTAGGTGTTAGGGTGTGTGTCGGGAACATCAAGATTTGATGTCTTGCGAAGATGAAACGTGGGATAATATCTTCTGGAACGGATCTAACGGCGAGATGGAGACAGATCATGAGCGACCGTTGGATGCAAAAATACAACGAAACTGACGGCTCAAGATCGAGTAAGGTGCTGTGGTGTTAGACAGGAGCTTCAGACTTTGATGTACTGGCGATGCTGCGACCGTATGATGCTGAGATGATCCAATCTGATGGCTAGAAAGGGAAACGGGTATGGATATAGGAAATGGATTTGGATGAGGGTTTTGGGCCTTGGGTATGCCAAGCCCATATCTTCTTTAAGAACAATTCTTCCTCTTCAAACCCAGTTCTAGCCTCCTGGTCTTGCGCACAACATTCTTCGTGGCTTCCTTGTGTGATTCCTCTTGGCTTCCACCACTTTTCTGCTCTTTTTGCTCCGCTATTCATCCAAACTTTATTTATTACCTAAAAATGCAAAATTAGTTAATAAAAATATTTATTCTTGAAAACAAAGAAAATACAGAATATGAGATAAAATGTAGAATTAATGCACAAAAGATGAGTTAAATGCCAAGAAAAATATATAGAAATATGCACTTTTTAGCACTCATCAAATACCCCCAAACCTGAATTTTACTTGTCCTCAAGTAAAACAAAACTAAGGAAATCCTACCTATACCACTGTCGCTGGTCTCTCGAATGCATTTAGCATATGCACTAAGCCTTTTAAACCACTAAGTGTCCCTAGTGGACGAGTGAAGTCTCGTGAAGGTTTGCTTAGAACGTACCTACAAAGTTCTAGGTCAAAATATAAGCTCAGAGTCCATGAAATGTGACATGTGCAAGTCAGTTTAAGCTCACAACAAAATGGAGATGTCAATCTAGCTATCAAAGGCACAATCCTAGCACTGATAACAAATAAAGACATGTGATAAGAGTGTAAAGTGTATCTACACATGTGTAAAGAAAGATCGGATGTTATAACTACTAATCACCAAGAGATAGTTTCTCAGGCTAAGAACCAAGGTCGAAATCTAGCTAGCTGTCCGGACTTTACGAGAATTGTGAATGAGTAGGAGGTATTTCACAATTACTCGCGTTGTACATCAATGGCATGCACCCTTCCTTGCTTATTACAAAAAAAACACAAAAGATGACTCTTTACATGACTCTTATTTACATTGACTACTCTCTTTTTATTTTTGGAACAAGAGAGGATGGAATTGATAAATACTTGATT